>NC_136883.1:24972610-25267610 GCF_949152265.1 Phoxinus phoxinus | reverse complement strand
GAGAGAGAGAGAGAGAGTGTATCTCTGTGTGTGAGTGTGTGTGTGTGTGATAGTGTGTCTGTGTGTGTGTGTAAGAGAGAGAGAGAGAGAGAGAGAGAGAGAGAGAGAGAGAGAGTGAGTGAGTGAGTGTATCTCTGTGTGTGTGTGTGTGTGTGTGTGTGTGTGAGAGTGTGTGTGTGTGAGAGAGAGTGTGTGTGTATGTGTGTGAGAGAGAGAGTGAGTGTATCTCTGTGTGTGAGTGTGTGTGTGAGAGAGTGTGTCTGTGTGTGTGTGTAAGAGAGAGAGAGAGAGAGAGAGAGAGAGAGAGAGTGAGTGTATCTCTGTGTGTGAGTGTGTGTGTGAGAGAGTGTGTCTGTGTGTGTGTGTAAGAGAGAGAGAGAGAGAGAGAGAGAGAGTGTATCTCTGTGTGTGTGTGTGTGTGTGAGAGAGAGAGAGTGTGTGTGTGTGAGAGAGAGAATGAGTGTATCTCTGTGTGTGAGTGTGTGTGTGTGAGAGAGTGTCTGTGTGTGTGTGTAAGAGAGAGAGAGAGTGAGTGAGTGTATCTCTGTGTGTGTGTGTGTGTGTGTGTGTGAGAGAGAGAGAGTGAGTGTATCTCTGTGTGTGAGTGTGTGTGTGAGAGAGAGAGTGAGTGTATCTCTGTGTGTGAGAGAGAGTGTGTGTGTATGTGTGTGAGAGAGAGTGAGTGTATCTCTGTGTGTGTGTGTGTGTGTGTGTGTGTGAGAGAGAGAAAGAGAGCGAGAGAGAGAGAGAGAGAGAGAGAGAGAGAGAGAGAGAGAGAGAGAGAGAGAGAGAGAGTGTGTGTGTGTGTGTGTATTTTCATATTATATATTTTCGAACAATTACATTATATAATATACAAAATACATTATATTTATTACATACCTGAAAACTATGTCTTATTGTACAGAACCAAGATCAAATTATTGTACAGAACCAAGCAACAAACAACACATCGGAATACACACACACTCATCTTCAGGATGAACTTTGAATAAATTCTCTTGGCTCCCAGGAGTTTTTCCACTTTTTCCCACTGTAAGACAGCAAAAAGTGTTAGTCACAATGTTCATAACTGGAATATAAATACTGTTCACAATCAATTGTAATCTCATTCTTCAAGACAAAAAAGTGCAGTTCTCAACAAAGGCTTGATAAAAAAAAAGTAAATACTTGAAACTAAGAGTGGTTGAAAACATTAAAGAATAGATAAAAATAAAAAGCACACCACATTTCAAATAATATTTTAATTACATTGAAGTCTGAAGTCCTGATCAAACTGCAACTTCAGTTAAAACTGTTTATGTAATGTTTATTATTTTTCTCTATTTATTTAAATTTGTATTAGTTCTGTCAATTTTCTACAGTACAGTAAACTTCAAATAATATACATACCATCCAGAGCAAGGATGCCACTGCACCAACACCTCCGCTTGACCCTTAGCAGAAAAACAAAGAAACATGGGGTAATGTTAATGACATTTACTCACAACACATGAAGTTACAATCATACATCTGCTGAATTGTAAATACAACATAAAATCCAAGTGAAATTAAACAAAGTGAAATTAATAGTTAGTGTGACTAAGTCTGTCATAAGAAGCATAATACAATTTTAATTAATAATTATTAGCATAATTCACTTTATTACTATATTATCAATACAATTTTGTAATATATGGAAATGCAGTTTTTATTTTTGTCACACTACCATTGCTATGGTCAAAATTTTAAATTTGCACAACTTAAATTGTGAAGTAAAATATTTCTTATTAAAATCCACGGTTTAACATTACAACTTGAATTATATGAATACTTAAACCTAACATTAATTATTTAGCATATTTTGTAAAAAAAAATTTTTGCAAATACATTGCAATTACAACATACAAAATAGCAAAATAATATTGTTATTGTGAATGTTTTTTGGGGTCATTATTTCAGTATTTTTAAATGCTTTTTGAAACAAACCTCCCTGATTCTTTTCCTCAAAATTTTTTTGTAGGGAAAACTGGTTGATTCTTTGTGCATGGGGCATTCTGAAACAAAGTAAAATATGGTTATAAGTTGTAACAGACATAAGTAAAAGAAAAAGTTCAACAAACAATCAACAAGAGGGCTTGGGCACTTTATGGTCATAACACTGAATAGCTTGCTATAAATATGTCGCAATATGTGCAAAAGAAAATATTACAATATGTAAATTTGTAGAATTCTAACCCAGTCCTTTTCAAAAAACAATGAGAAAGGCCCTGTTCTTTCAGCTCTAAAACTGTGATCGCATTGCAAAAATCAAACATAGCTTTGATTCATATGTACAAAATTGTAAAAAATAATCAACAAATCCACACATACCTTTGTGGTCTGCTTTCCTCTTTATTTGTCTTTTTTTTCGTGAGGTAGATATTGGGCCTGGACTGCCTAGCTCAGTGGACAGTTTAGAACAGGTAGAAAGGGTAGAGGCTGGAGGCAGAGGAGAGGCCGGAGAAGAAGATAAAGGACTAGACTGAGAGGAGTTGAAAACAGGATGAGTCAGGGGGGAGACTGGAGGAGCAATGGATAAAGACATAGGAGAGGTCAAGGAGGTGGTGAACAAAACAGGAGAAGCCAAGGAGGAAGATGCAGGAGGAAGTAATAGAATGTCAGACTCAGGCCTGAGCAGAGCTGTGGACTCTGATGCTGGGTCTGCTGATGGAGTCTCTGTCTGTGAGCTGTTTATGGCAGAACTCTCTCCCATGCTGCTTGCTTCTTTATCTGCAATAGCCACTGTTGGAAAAATAAAATTGTGATATGAACCTTTGCATAAGCTGCTGCAATCAACACATTTAAAAAAAAAAAAAACTTTATTCAAAGGCTGGAATACACTATACAACTTGTAGCCTCTGTTCTGGGCACACTAAACTAAAATATATGTGCCTCATTGCTTAGGAAACACATGACCAAATAAAACAATTTGGCCAATAAAACAAAACTCTAAGCACTTTCACATACAGGGCTTAGATTAAGCCAGGATTAAGCCTTACACCGTGTCCACACCAGAAGCGGCGCGACTGCGAGATGCGTCAAAATCAATCAGAACCCACAGCCAATCAGAACAGCGTGTGGGCGGGCTTTCGCGGCAAATGCACGGCACCAGAGAGTAATCTTGACGGCAATCGCAAGAAAATGGATAAGTAGCTACATAATCAAATTTACACCATTTAAACATTATTTAAAATACATAATGAGTTACTAAAACAATATTTGTCAAAGAATACACTTGTTTGTTCACAGTTGAATGTTGAATGTCTTGTTTCCCCATTCGTTTAATTTCAAGATCTGAGGTGAATTATCCATTGTTGCTTTTACAGCTACAAAGCTGGAGCACTAAATGATATTCAAAGTCACATGACACGCTTTTAACATTAAATAAAGCACATAAACAGTGCCTGAGATTATCATTGCTACACTTTGTGTTTGTTGTTCCAGCGCGACGTCGGAAAAAAATAGAAACCGTTTCTAAAATAGAATCGTCGAGTGTTGCTGTCGCGGCTGGTTAGGACAAAAACTCTGATTAACATGGAAAAGAGGAATTTTATCGCCTGTCGTGACGTCGCGTGTAGTTAGGACACGGTGTTAGTTCAATTAGGACATTTAAGTAACTTTTATAAACGTGCCCTAGAAAAGTTAAAGAAGTTAAAAGCTGAAACATGCATTTTAGTCTAGGACTAGCTTAAGCCTTAAACAGGGGGAAAGTGTTATAAAATTGTCTTAAATTCTAAAACATGTTTGATATCCTCAATCTGGATGGAATCATAGCCTGAAGCTACAAAATAAAAAAATTAATAAAATTCTGTGGCCATCATACACTACATGATTTTCTGTGAAATCTTACTGCCCAGAATGTGTACGCTGGCTCTGACTTTCGGCAACTAGCATCAATTTCTGAATCGAGGCAAAAATATGGGTAAAAGTCATGTAGTGTATTCCAGCCTTAAGCTGCACAAAGACATACATGGTGTGAAATTGAATAACTAAGTATACACCACCATGTACAGTTACAGTTCATACAATGTGCTCACCTTAATATAGTATAGTATAATAGTATAGTATGTAGTAATCTATGGAAAGAAATTGTAGAATTAAACAACATATATTTAATGTATTTTGTTGTTGTTTTCAAGGATGAAACATTTATGATTTTTTAAGTGTAATGAGTGTAACTCTTAGGGTCTGCATTTGGACAGATACTATTATTTGGTGCGTGACAGGTGATAAGATGACAAAACTGCTGTACAAGAACATGTCAGTTCTATTGAATGAGACATTTTACCATTACAGCTGAGCAGAGCTGTGGACTCTGATGCTGGGTCTGCTGATGGAGTCTCTGTCTGTGAGCTGTTTATGGCAGAACTCTCTCCCATGCTGCTTGCTTCTTTATCTGCAATAGCCACTGTTGGAAAAATAAAATTGTGATATGGACATGAGAATAATAATAATTGAATAATAATTCAATATTATTATATTATTATTATTAATAAATATTCAATAAAAAAAATAAATACATTAAATAAAGTTTTATTATGGTTTTATATAATATAAGTTTTATTTATTGTATTATTACGTTTAAGTCCACCTATGGGTTGTATTTATTAATGTAATATCAATTTGACATTATCAAAATAATACCTCGCTCAAGATTTCTTATGTAATTTCCCCTATGTAAAAAGGTTGGGAATATTGTTTTTATATAATTTTTTTAAAACCTAAGGTGAGAAAAAATTAAGTCTGCTTGGCCATGTGCAAATGTATATACTGTCCGTAAAACGAATTACTACTGTCTTTTCAAATTAATTCTTAAATCAATTGAGGATACACTAATAAGCAATGAAATATGTGAACATTTTGCATGCATTGCAAATTTGTGTTTATTACCATTAAGAAGACTTTCATACAACCTCTTTATTGTAAGAAAAGCATCCTGAGTATCTTCTGTATCCATCTTCCATGGACAGAAGCACTCAGCAGAAAAACCATTTGAGGTTCTCCTGGCAAGGAGAAGGAGTGGGAACCTCTCTAAAAGTTCCCACTTGTGGAGCTGGAATGAGACAAATTTATAAAACTGAGAATATGATAAATAACTACAAGTTCGCACACTCTCTTCGCAGAGAGAGAGAGAGAGAGAGAGAGAGAGAGAGAGAGAGAGAGAGAGAGAGAGAGAGAGAGAGAGAGAGAGAGAGAGAGACTTGAAAACTATTTGAATTCACTGAGAGTTCAGAGATAAATAACACATTTATATTTGAGGCTGTCATATCGAATAACGCATGCACGCACGCACACACACACTATATGTGTTCCTAATATTCCTTTTCAAGTTTTGGCTTCTTGCCTATGCATTTGAAATTAGCTTGAATTGGTT
Source organism: Phoxinus phoxinus (assembly GCF_949152265.1). NCBI lineage: Eukaryota > Metazoa > Chordata > Actinopteri > Cypriniformes > Leuciscidae > Phoxinus > Phoxinus phoxinus. Next base: position 25,262,215 of record NC_136883.1, on the reverse strand, counting down.
TTTAGTCATTGTGATTGTACAGTACTTTTTATTCTATTCCAGGGGTGTTCAATCCTGCTCCTGCAGGGCCACTATGCAGAGTTGAACTCCAACCCCACTTAAACACACCTGAACCCGAAGTTGGAGCTAAACAATGCAAGACAGTGACCCTCTAGGACTGAGTTTGGACATCCCTGGTCTATACAAATTATTTTTTATTATACTTTCTAATGTTATGCTCAAACTTCTAATTTAGTGTTTTTTTATCAGACCTGAGTACACTGGAAAAACACACAAATGTTACACCTCAGTCGGTGTGCACTGGAAAAAAAATCATGTGTAAAAGCTAAATATCAGGGATTATTGACTTACTATTTTATGACTAACATCTGAAAGATAAACCTACCAGTAGATTTGTTGCATCATAAACTTTGTTCACACTGCAGTTTTTTTTTTGCCGGTCCTTCCATTCTTGGGAAAGCTGCTCCTTTTTTTTCTCAAGCTTTTGCTTGTATGGCTGCTTGGCACTACAGTGTTGACATGTTTTGCTTGCTACTCCAATTTTTTTTCTGCATATGTAGCAATCCTTTAGAGTAGGCATCTGTAAAAAGAAACATAAATGATATGTGTTATGAGGGGATAATAATTTTTTTTCCAGCCCTACTATGTTGACAAGAGTCACAGTCTCTGAAAATATTTTCACCACAGTGACCTAACTTTCAAAACATTTAAAGAAAACTGCAACAGTATAATGCTACTCAGAACCTGGTTTTGAAAATTGTTTTATCAACTTAAAGTCGACATGAAATCAAAATGGAGCCTATTTACTTTGTTAGCGCATATTGCTAGTCTTGTGGTGAGCAATGAATCCGTGCAAGTTAATACACAGAAAAAATTAGTTTGGCGTGGTAATCTTCAATCAAAATCTGAAAAGTTACTTCCAGTCTGGAATGGGGTTCCTTTTCTGCTGACGTCAGTTTGACGGCTTGGGTTGAAAATGTTTAACCACTCCCTCAAACCGTTAGTCTGCTATGAGCAGAGATGGAGAGGATGAGCGCTAAAGTAAAACCCTGCCCAATATTCCCTTTCGTTTGCAACTTCCGGTTCACGGGACTTTAGGACATTTTTTGTATTTGTGGTAGCCTTCTATCGAAAGCATCAGAAGAGGGCTAGAGGTTTGAGATAAAATGTTATAATAAATAGTTATAGATGGCAATAGACTTCACAGATATGAATGACACATGTTTGTTATGTAGTATAACAGATGCATTCATCATAAAAACATGCACAAATACTTTAAAAAATAGTATTTGGATGATTAACGAGTCAGATTAACGAAATATATGAACGTTTTAACAAAATGTGTGGACTTTTTATATGGTCCCTTACACACACCTTTCTAATTTCCGAATAATTTCACACTAAATACTATCTTTAAAATGCTGATGTGATCTGGTCAAAAGATTTGACCCTCAAACATGTTAAAATAGGCTAATGATAAAAATCACGTCCCTTAATGATTTGACACGCGACGTATAACTTTACATTCTTGAATAGACGACATTAGGGCGCTATATTAGTCCAGTAACAATAATCGATCTCTTTTGAATATTGTTACGATGGATATAAATAAAAGCGAAGTTTAATGCCACGTTCACGCGCTGTCTAACTTTCCCATTTACTTTTGAATATTTAATTGTTTCATATTTCAATACAACGTTATTCCCAAGTAAAAACCTGCTGTAACACAACTAAGTTAACTTTAATCACCACAGAGCAAGATGAAACAGCACAAAGCGCCTTGCATATTTATTTTGTTCTAAAATTCGTATATTTTCATGTTCGCTGATAGCATAACCTACCTGTATTAGCCTCAATTATATTAGAAAACCCACAATGCATCGAGGCGACTCTATGTGGCATATATCCCGCCGCCTATAGGGGGACTATTTTAGGAAACGATGCATTGGGTCGTATTTGAGGAAAGGCGCAAACGACCATTATGATCGTATAAGTTGGAGGACTTGTTGAAAAAAATATATAAAAAATTACAGCTGCAGAAATCTCCGTAAACAGGTTATCAAGGTCATGCAATGATTCATCTTTAAATCAAAGTTTTCTAATGTTTCACAGTAACACATACATAAACAATGTTGCCCCTTAATGTTTGATAAAAATGTCAGACTTTTATGAATCGTTTACATCACCACTTCCCTTGAGGTGTGTGGCTCTAAATTATTTTGTGTGTGAGAGTTTGTGTGTGTGTGGTGGTGGTTGGGGTGGTGGGGGGGAAGTATATTACATAATGTGGTGTGATGGAGAGGAATATTAGCTACATTTTTTTCCTCGCCGTTTTCCCGTCTCGCAGGTCATAAGCAGCTTATGTCACTCTCACGTCATGTGAGGCCACATGCAGTCAATATAAATACAGCTAATATTCAGCATCTGAGAATATTGAAGCCCATGGGAGTCCAAAGCCTTGAATACACTGGGAGGCGACACGCTCTTCATCTATCATATCTTATTTTTAGGTGTCAGTTATGCTGCTCTGTTAAAAAAAAATGTCTTGCAATTTACTATGTTCCATTTTAATTTTAGCACATAAACCACAGCAAATCCCTTGGTGATCTCAGATGTATTCATGTAGACATCATTTTAACATTTGGAGAGACACTGAAGCATACACTATCAACATACTGAGAACATTTAAATGTAAAGCCTTCACATGTACATTTCTGAAGGATCTTGTGACACTGAAAACTGGAGTAATGATGCTGAAAATTCAGCTTTGTCATCACAGGACAACGTTATTTTAAATTATAATAACATTTACCAATATTGCTGTTTTTTACTGTATTTTTGATTAGATAAATGCAGCCTTGGTGAGCATATGAGACTTCTTTCAAAAACATAAAAAAACGGTTACACTTTATTTCGATAGTCCACTTTAGACATTCTACTAACTATATGAAGCTGTGCAACTACATGTTAACTAACACTCAGAGGTTTGTTGACATAGTTGCAAAGTTACTTATAGTCAGAGGAATGAATGTTGAGGGACCATCAAAATGAAGCATTAGATATTAAGTAGACAGTAGAATGTCTAAAGTGGACTATCGAAATAATGTGTTACCAAAATCTTTTGAACGGCAGTGAACGTGCTAGAACAAGATTTTACATACACATAGCTATGAAGACGAATGAGATCACTTTGCAAAACCACGGCAAAATGCATCTCTGACTCATATAGCCAATGTCAAACAAATAATTCAGCCCAGAACATTTGTTTTCCCAGAGAAAATCTTCTCAGCAGGGGCACATTTTTTTCTGAGCTGGGCCAGGCCGCTGAAAAATGTTGTTTTCCCGACGGCCCACTCAATAAAGCTTCCTGAACTCTTCCCCAGGACATGAGGCGGACGGCAGCGGACCTTCATGAGTTTCTCACATCAAAGACATAGTGAAGCACAGAAGAGCTCTAGCTTATGAAGGATCATCCCATTCCTCTAACCCTGCTCTCCGAGGCTCCATGTGCATCGGGCAATGAAAGCACCCATGCACTTTAAGGGGTGAGTGTGTGTATGTTCATGAATGCAGATGCTAAAATTAATTTGGTCAATTTCTTAAAGTCCCCATGAAATCAAAATTGACAACTCTTGTTTTTTTATTTTTATTTAATTTTCCAGTATTCATTGTAAATTATTTATCCGTGCACTTTTTTGAGCAGTCGACTCACTCGGATATACTGTACATCACAATAGGGAATAAAAGACTATAGCAACTTCAGTTTCATGCCAACTTTAAAGGAATAGTTCAAAAATGAAAATTCAGTCATTATAAGCTCAGTCATTGCTCCAATCCCAAATGACTTTCTTTCTTCAGTGGAACACAATATATATGTATAATATTATAATTATATATTGTTTAAGAATAGCCTAGTCATTCTTTTCTATATAATGTACGTTTTACAACAGAAAACCACCATAACTGTGCAACCCACTATTTTTATTCACAAAAAAAACATCTTGAGGCTGATACATTTATTCTGCTGTGGAACTTGTATCAAGCCATATGTGCATTTTTTTCAAACAATAAGCAAACCCACTGTGCGTAGAAGTAGTAGACAATCATGCTGGGTTGTTTCAACCCAATTTTGGGTCAAATATGGACAAACCCAAACGTTGGGTAAAAATTTAATTTAAAATTTAACCCAACGGCTGGGTTTGTCCATATTTGACCCAAAATTGGGTTGAAACAACCCAGTATTTTTTAGAGTGTAGGCTTAATGGTTTTTATACTGTACAAACTGTAAATTCTATCCCCACACTGCCCCTATCCCTAAACCTACCCATCACAGGAAACATTCTGCATTTTTAATAAAACATTGTTTTAATATGTTTTTTAAGCTATTTGAATTATGAGGACTCATAAACCACGTTTAAGTTGTAATACCAGTGTAATACACATGTCATTATACAAATTTGTATCTCATCTCTCTCTCTCACACACACACACACACACACACACACACACACACACACACACACACACACACACACACACACACACACACACGCACGCACGCACGCACGCACGCACACACGCACGCACGCATACACGCGCACACACACACACACACACGTATCGATGTTGCAAATAAAAGAAAGGTTATTGCAGTACGTTTTATAAAAAAATACTATTTCAGACTTTGTTCTTCAAAAATACACGTTTAATTCATTGTCTAATACTTGCCATGTCTTTCTAACTAATTGTGAAATTAAATTGCAGAGATGCATTGGTCAGTGGTCAGAAAAACTGGTATAATGATTAATATATCATCTCCTTTACTTCTGAAATGACTGATATGTGTTTATGTCTGTGATATAAGAGAAGAAGAAAGAGTGAGGAAAAGTAAAAGAAGAAGAGAGTGGATAGAGAGAGAGAAAGAGAGCTAAAGGTCCTCAGAGCATGAGATTTGTAGCATTAGCATTTTTTGTAGCAGAGTGCATACGTTGCGCTTGTTTATTTAATAGTTGATTTATCTATCTCTGAGGTCCAGTGATGCACTGCTGCTCTTGCATTTTAATGCAGCTGATGGTGAACGCAGCAACCCTGCAGCCTTTCCTGCCTCAGTGCCCGTCGCAGACTGTTAATGCACTTTAGGGTGTTTCTGTCTCAGGAGAGAAATAATAAACACCTTCAGGTCACCTTTCTTCTCTACTGACGGATCACAGCCAAAGCACTTGCATTCAACACTAACATCTGAAATGTTTCTCAATGAAACAGCTGTATTAGTGGGATTTATTGTATGTTTCAGCGATTACTTTGAATCCGACAGGTTTTAGCCTCATGAATAAGATATTTTAGTTAGAAATGTTTCATGCTTCATTGTTTTATTGCAGATCGATCTGATGTAATAGGAACATTTAACTGTCTCACCTTGTACAGTTGAAAGCAGTAAATTCCGTCATGTTCTTCAATGTGTGCTGTAATGAAATGACATTAGATGCAGAGTTCCATGTGTTTTATGTTCCGTAAGCTTTTAAAAATCAATAAAAGTTCATGCGCATGAGAGAGAGAGAGAGAGAGAGAGAGTGTGTGTGTGTGTGTGTGTGTGTTTTAAGTAAAGATAAGGACATTAATTTACTTCTCCTCACAAATATATTTTATTCAGTTATTAATGATATTTTCAAGTATTGGGGCTGGAATGAGAGAGTTGTGTATATATATATATATATATATATATATATATATATATATATATATATATATATATATATATGAAAATGATTAAATATGATTAAAATTATATAATTCATATCAATTATTAATTATTAATATAATGCATAGGCATATATATATATATATCAAATGTATAATGTATATTAAAGCTCCAGTCCGTAACTTTTTTGGGTTAAAAATTATCCAAAATAATTTTTGGAGCAAGTAACCAGCCAATGTTCAAATCTATCTGCTTGCCTTAGCTCGATTCAAAACGGTAAGCTTGTAATAATGTTTTTAATTCCAATTGTTACTGGTGGATTTCCGTGGGAAATTCGAGCATGTCTTTGCGTCATATCTGTACACATAAAGAAGGTGTCTCTCCTCAAAACATTGCATTCATCCGCGCTGTGGCGCAACCCACGTGAAGTTGATAATTCCGCAAAAATAGCTGCAATTGCAGATTTCGAACAGAGGAAAAGACGAAAAAGACAAAGAGGAAAAACTACGGACTGCAGCTTTAATTATATAATAATTTTTCATTTAAATAAAATGTAAAAAATATTATTTTATAAACTGAATAATAATGAAAATGAAAATTCTCACGTTGGTCCAAAAAATTCAATGTGAGTTTTGTTTTTACCAGTATTTGTTGATCAAAGTTACAAAAACTGGTCTGAACTAATTCACACATTTTACCGACATGAAATCAGTCCCTCTTCATTGAAACTGCATGGAAAACAGCATAAAGACAGCATTTTTTTTGTGCAAACTCTTATTAAACAAGCAAAGGGACTAGTTTGAATCAGAATATCAGTGATTTACAAAGCAGGGAAGACTCTCTGCAAGCAGTCTTTGGCTTCTGTTATATTTTCTTTTCGCTAACAACAGTATTCAGATACACATACTGGGCCAAAAGTATTGCTTTCCAATTCATTTGTAATCTCCTTGGTGCCAAGTTATTTTCTTATGCAAATGCACTATCACAGACTGTATCAGTATGGACAGTCTGCCCTGTATTAAAGCTGACTATTGCAAGTCGGGCCAGGGAGATAAAAATGGAGTTTTGACATCCACACAGAAAATCAATCAGAAACTCCGACATAAAGACACCGATCATACCGATATCCATTTCCACCTCCTGTCACACTAGTCAGCTCCTCTATAGAATATCACAAAACAAAGCAAATAAAAATTGAATGATGGAGAATGATGGTTCCAGTGAGTAAACAATATATTACTCTCAGTCTTAGAGATTTGTCTGTCCAGTTGCTCAGCGCTTTCTAAAACTCAACCCTTATGAACCCACTGTTGACACATTTGGTCAGCCTGGTCCCATAAGATACACATACCATCTAAGACAGACTGCCCAAAGCATCCTGACTCACACATTTTTTTTAATACATGATCTAACAAAAACAGATGCTCCGTGTTTCTCCCTACACAGTAAAATCACTTGTTACAGCAGAGCAGTTGTTCTGAAAGGGTTAGGGGCGGAACGGTGGTTCAGTGGGTAGCATTGTCGCCTCGATCCCGGGATGAGCCAAGAGGCCTTTCTGTGTGGAGTTTGCATGTTCTCCTCGTGTCGGCGTGGGTTTCCTCCGGGTGCTCCAGATGATGTTCTTAAAGGGTTAGTTCACCCAAAAATGTTCCAAACCCGTAAGACTTTCGGCGATCTTCAGAACACAAATGAAGATCTTTTTCATGAAATCTGAGATATTTCTGTCAATCCATTGACAGCTACGCTACAAACTTTGACGCTTCAAAAAGTTCATAAAGAGATTATGAAACAAATCCAAATGAATTGAACAGTTTAGTCCACATTTTCTGAAGAGACACGGTCGCTTTATATGATGAACAGATTGAATTTAGACAAAAAAAAAATAAAAATAGAGAACATACATTCAGAGAACATCCAGGAATAACGTTTCCATAACTAAATGGCAACGTTAGCAAAACGTTCTTAGATCAAATATTTGTTAGCTGGGTAACTACCAGGGAAGATTAAAGTTATAATGGAAAACAACATCTGGCTGCTGTTCATCTGATATTTCATGTGCACTGTTGGATGTCGTTTAGGATTCATATAATTCTATGAATTAATTATTAAATACAAACTCCATGAATTATGATAATTATGAAACTACATTAATAAAACACCAGCAAATACATGCCACTGGGGGTCTTCTGCCCCAATTCTGAGGGGAATATCTTATGCCAAAGGTCTAAATTGAACTTACTTTTTACTAAGTCTAAAAGAATGTGTCCACACAACACAAACATAAAAAGATGCTGTGAAGTCAAAACTGTTCAGATGGAATAAATCACACAAATAATGATCATATGAAAAGTCATATTTACAGTAATTCAATAAATATGTTGAGAATAAACTTATTGAAGCTGATGCAAACTCAGATAAACACAGAATTTTTACTATATATTTAATATATATATAATGCTGAAAGACATGTAACCATTCATGTAAAACACTAGGTCTCATTCCCTGAGCATGACCTTATTGACCTACGCATGGATTTGTGCGTGAAATCTGCGTACAAACTTTTTTTTGAACAAATCATGATTCATCAATAACTTTAGTTCTAAAATGTAAATCTACGAATTTTTTTTTTTAGGAACAACTGAGTACGCAATAATCACACTTGGTGGCCTTATAAACATGTTAAGATATTTTTTTTTTTAAACAAAGATGATAGATCTTAAATATATTTAATCATAGATGTTAGGGCGTACCGCTCGGTGAAGGTGTAAAATCATTGACGATGGGGAATAATTCACAGTCCAGGGTGTTTATTTTGGTGCAAAAGTCGTGATTCCCAAGCAAAAATATATACAGGACAAAAACTAAGGCAAACGATTAAAGTAAAAAGATACAAATGTATAAGAGGTTCACGTGTATTCTGGCTATACCCAATCTACAGGCCCAAAAATACAAGGAGTAATCCCACACTCCCAACAACTAAAAAAAAACTAAAAGAGCTCCTTGTAGCCATTTTATAGAGTTAGGCTCCTCCCACATCTGGAAAATACCATGAAGTAAATGCTAATTTTAAAGTAAGATAAAATTACACAAATATTTTAAACAAATGGTATTAATATGCAACCCATGCATCACACTATAAATTACAAAGCGATACCTAAACATTGCAAAGAATAATACCTGAGAAATGTTAATTTCCCTGATTTCCCCCTGTGATGTCACGGACAATGAAAGTGTCCTTCCTACTGGGCAAATGGAAGGTTTAAAATGGCAGCCGTCGCTGCACATGGGTTTTCCAGTTGAAAAGTGACCCACAATGTGAGTACAACAGTATTTTACGTGTATGTTAGTTTGTTACAGGGGAAATAAACTTAACATTTGTAAAAGAGTTTGGTGTGGTTTCTTTGAATGTTAAATCATATAACAAAACAAACAACCAACAAAAGAAAGTTATACAAACAAAACCATGGAACTAAGCACAGGGCCTATTACACCACCTAAACCGAAAAATAACCACACATCTAGTATATATTATGTTATTTTGCTGGCATCTAGATTGTGTGTGTATATTATTGTAATCGGTTCATGGGTGTACATGCACTTCAGCAGTCCTTTCAAAATAAAAGTCATAGGTCACAGGCTATTTGCGACAATATATATATAAAGGGTAGAAACAATTTTCACTTAGAAATTGCTAGTACATTTTACAAATAATAACAAAAAAATCGTAAGTGACACATTGAATTAAATGTGAAAAGTGAAAAGTCTGAATTAGTATTTTCTTGTAAAACAACCTCCGATAATCTTTCGATGTTGTAAATAAATCAGTTTAAAGCCAGTGTCCGCTTTCCTGCCTTCTCAGTGGCCGAATGTCACATCACCTCATTAATATTCATGAGTCAACCTGATGAGGTTTATGGTGTGACCAGACCAACACAAAAAGTTAAAAGGTCGACTAATTAGCACCCAGAGTGGTTCTCCTTTGTTTTTCCGATATGACATGTACAGCTAAGCAGAACAGCTCTTTTTTTTTTTTTTTTTTTGCTATAGTTGTGCTTTAAAGTTCAACTTTCTGACAGCTAATTCAAGTCTAGCATGATGACAGGCAGTCGAGGAGGAATAAGGGGTTAAACAAAAGCAAACAAGCACCATGGCAAATGTTGACTGAAAGCCATGCAGAATCTCGCCTGTGAACGTCAGGCTAATCAGCACTACACAAGCCGGTTTCCTCCAACAGTCAATTTGTTTTGACAATGTGCAGAGAGAACACACACTTCAGCTAACACTTTGATGTTTCAGACATACGGCCTCATCCATTGATCACTTGCCCTGTTGGCTCCTTTAGATCAACTGGCATCGTTTTATTTCCCGATTAAAGGGAGTGAGCTCAGTGTTGCGGTCTACATAGACTTCTGTTTGACTGGCGAGCTGATCCACATGACATCTTTCTACAAACAAGTACTGAATGTGACTACAATATAAATTGGCTTCAAATTAATTAGTCTTTTTTTTTTAAACAGTCATCTCACAAAATGTATCAGATCCATTGCTAATACTTACAGGTGTATGTGCTGCGGTTGTCCCACCAAATATGGTCACTTCCTGGAGAATTATGGCATTTAAAAAAAAAGATATTACAAAACACTGACAGGATAAAAATTGATATGATTATACAGAAAAAACGAATTACCAATAAAAATGATTTCCCGCTATATTTTAATTTTCCGATTAGAGAAAACAAAAGATAAAAAGATCTTGAATATTTTTTAAAATCAGTGCCAGGTAATTATTAATTAAAGTTAGTACAGTGGCATTATTTAAAAGCTATCCCCGTGTTTACTTAATTGTGATATTGTGATCAAATAAAAATATGATTTCCATCCTTTAAAATCATCTTTTATCCAGCATGTTAAAAAATAAAATTTAAATTGTAATTAAAGGCATTTAAAGTACCGTAAGTGCTTTTCATTTAAACGTTTCTTATTTATCACTTTGAATCCTGAAAAAATATCATTAAACAGCACAAATGTTTTCAGCATTGATAATAATAATAAATGTTACTTAAGCAACAAATAAGCATATTAAAGGGATTTCTGTATTGTGTGACACATTTTGCTGAAAAATCAGCTTTGCCATAAATCACATTTTAAAATATACAACATTAGAACAGATAAAAGTTATTTTAAGTTGTAATGATTTTTTATTAATGTTTTACTGTATTTTGAATTAAATAAATGCAGGCTTGGTGAGCATAAGAGGCTTTTCTTAAAAACAATATATATATATATATGTATTATGGGGGAAAGAGATTGTACTGCATACAAAGATTGACCCAGCAGCTATTAAGTGATTGTCATTCTTGTCTTAGACAACTTAAGTTATATCAAACTTTTGTACATGCGTTTACTATTTAAATCAGCTTTAACACAATCATATCTGATAACCATCTGAGTCACACTCAATTAGGTCATTCATGGGGAAGAGCGTTACAATAACACGCTAAAGCTATTCTCAGCATCCTATTAACTAGCCTGCTCGCACTGTTTCTATAATTCTTCGCAAAGGTCAAACCAATGAATGTTTTATTTCCTGTCAATTAAATGATGGTTTATGGGTGAAAGAGAGGAAAAGAACACGAAAATAAAGAAAAGAGGACTTCGGCTAATCCCCTGTTCTGCAGACGTATTTAAACCAGCGTTGTCAGCTCATATTTATTCATGTCATTGTGTTGTACAATTACACTGACAAATGCTTGACTGATTTTCAGCCGCACTTTCATTAAAATAAACCTCCTAAAGAGAGGACGAAGATAAAGTAGTAGAATAAATCGTCGTTCTATATCTCAGCCTGTACTCATAAATATTGTAATTGTCCGCTGACGGAGGGAGTGAGAGAAATGGTAGATTACCCAAATTGATAACTTTCAGCACAGCTTGGAGCTTTTGTATTGCCAAGCATGTAGCCCTCCGTACAAAATGTGCTTGAGGATGTTTGTGTCAACACCTGTGGTGTATGATGGACTATATATGAGGTTTTCTCAGTTGGAATAGCTAAAAGTAATGTTGCAGACCAAGGTAAATCGATGCTATAGGCGGTGATCTGAGGTAATTATATCCAGGAAACATTACAATGTATGTTTCAGAAGTGGTCAATTATATCATTGCATTGTTAACAAAGAGTGAAACACAAAGAACTAAATGTTTACACGTAAATTCAATCTAAAATGCAGACCTTCTGATTTCCTTAGGCTGCTTTCATTGACTCGCAAGATAAATAGAACTGGTATATTTGAGAAATTTGGCCTCCCAATGGCCCTAATTCATCAATGACTTTGCAGACTGATCGCTAATTCAACAAAACAAGGCACCATTACCAGCACAGAATACAAAACGATCATTTTCAGAGCTGCATCTTGTTTTGCAAGCTAAGTGTTTTGGTCATTCACAAGATGAATGTGTGGGAATGAAAATGTGTTCAAATTCCCACAGAGTTTAGTCGATGCTGTTTTGACAGATGATTTGTTAATATGACTCTCAAAATTGTTTGCTTGTATTATTAAAGCATTCTGCACTATTTGTCGCAGAGATTATTAATAGGGCAAACTCTTATTCAATTGTGAATTTATTTGTGGCTTGGAAAATAACACTTTCAAGTGCTGTTAGAACAAGGACTTTTATTTATATAGGCCTGTCTGTCTCTCATATTAAGTTTTGCTTGTTCTTAAATTCTGTTTTTATGGACCTTTGGTTTGTTATTTTCAATCACATTATGTTTCTTGTCTCAGTTTCCAGCCAGTCATCAGTTGTCATGGAAACTAATCTAATCATCACATCTGTTCGTTATCATCTCGTTATCACTGTGTATCTTCATTGTCGGTTGTTGTTCGTGTTTGTGTGTAGACACGCTGTGACTTTGCCTTCATCTCATGGATGTAACAAATTAGCTCAAAATAAATATTAATAATTAATCATAACTTGTTATAATTACATATAATATTATTAATATTTGGATCAGTTAATAGAATTAACTTTATGTAGTAAAATTAATGTTACAATCAATTAACCTGTTTGTCCCGTGAACACGTAAAATCGACTTTGTTGCAAGCAGAGAATCATAACCAAATATGTATTGTGCACAAGTTTATTAACTAAATCACAAACACAACTAATCTATACACATACACACAATCACACATACATGGGTAAAATGTAAATTGACAGAATGAAACCGTAAACAGGGGATGAGGCTATGGAAAAGATTAATTTAACTGTGAAAATAACCAGCTTATTATTTTCAGAGCTCCTCATTAAATGTATACTTGCATGGCCTTTGCACTGGAAGCATTTCGTGAAGTTCATGAAGAAGGATTTGATGGTTCCATGAGTTTCAATCGATTTCTTCTGCGTTGAAAGAAGAAATGGTGATGAACTTGCATGGTTTGTTTGACTCTGTTCTGGTTGAAGGTTTTCTCACTCTCTCCATCAGCACATGGCTGGAGTGCAGATTGTGGCCTGGGCCGGAGAGGCCACGCAGAGCAACCAGGAGGAGGGAGGAAGTCGGAAGAGTTGATGGTTGCCCATTCAGTGATGGCAAAGTTGTAGTTTTCTTCTGAGTTGGAACGAAGAAATTACAGTCTGAGTCTGTTGGGAGAGTGAAGGCATAGCAGGCTGTGGTCAGGGCCTGCTGGCACCCATGGGCCCCGCCCGGGTCCCCCACACACATCAACCCGAAGCAGCAGCAGTCGAAGCCAGGAGAAGAAGAAGAGGTCACTGTGAATTTGGCTCTAATAAAACCTGAGTGAAAAGTCCCACCTCACCGGGTTTGCTTGACCAATGAGACAAGTGGAGTTTCCAAGCGGGAAAATATGGCTCTTTGTTTCAAGCATGCTCATTTGCATGTGCAGCTGTATTGGTTGCTGTTGAAGAAACTATTCAATATTCTTGTATAATACTAATATGTTGCGCAGCTATCAAAATATCATATACACAATCATTTCGATCTTCAAAGTACCAATTTCTAGAGACCAAACATGGTATACCTGTAGATGAGGTTACATTGACCATTGGTTCTATCACAAAATAGATAGTATCGAAAAAACAATAGCATCAAAACACAAAACACACACTACACAAGACAGAAAATCATACCCACAATGTCCTTGGATGCATGTTCATTTATAGATCTGTTTGTCTATAAATTAATGCAGGAAAGTCTGTTTTAAGGTCTGTTTCTGTCTTTCCTGGCCTCTGTTTTACCACATTTATCGCAGCAATAAAACCATCTTATCTGATGGTCGCCCTGGTGACGGAGGCCTTTTCTGCTCTCTTGTCTCTTTTGGGGGGATGTTTAATTACTAAGAGTGGGATTTAAAGCTTATTTGTTAAATGTAATAAATAGTTATTTCTGATTGTCTCCGTCGTTACATGTCTTACCTGTGTATGTTTTCATTAAAGAAGCCTTCTGTTTATTGAAACCTTTTTGAACTCTCCTTCATCTTCATCATTACATTTTACATTTATGCATTTGGCAGATATTTTTTATTAAAGCAACTTAAAGGGGTCATCGGATGCAAAATTCACTTTTGTATGGTGTTTGCATTTAAATGTCTTTACAGTGTGTGGACACAACCACCATACAATGAAAAAAATCCATTCACTCCTTTTTTTTAAATCCTCAAAATGCCTAAACTCTCTCAAAAATCAAGCCGTTGGGATTTTCCAACGCATTCTCATCCTTGGGCGTCATATACTGACGCTTTTGACAAATCGTCTACATCCAACGCACATGGCACCCTTTAGCGTCAATATGAGACGCACAGAGCTTTGTTCGGTTATGGTTGGGTTTAGGTCTGGGGTAGGGTTAGGGTTAGACCGCTAGGAGGCGCCTTCTGGCCCATATCTATCTGCGTCTCATATTGACGCTAAAGGGTGCCATGTGCGTTGGATGTAGACGATTTGTCAAAAGCGTCAGTATATGACGCCTTGGGATGAGATTGGGCTGGATTTTCTGAGCAATATGATGTCATATTGCTCATGCTCCGCCCACGACCACTGACGGACTGTCCCGTATTAGCATATTTCCGCCCTCATACATTTGCATACTGTCCAGCAAGGCAGCACTTCACTTGTCTTGTGTTGACACCCCCCATGGAAGAGAGGGGTGGGGTGAGCAGTTGCTCATTATCATTTAAAGAGACATGCACCGAAACGGGTCGCTGTGAACAGACTAGTGCTGTTTTTGAGGAGGTAACAAGGGTGTTGTTTTACACAACCATTGAGGAATTTTAACCAAAGTATATTACAAACTTTACACAAAGACCCTAAAGAATCATATCAACTTGTGGAAAATGGGTATCCGATGACCCCATTGATGCGGTCCGCATCAACACTCCAGTCTTCAGTGTCACATGATCCTTCATAAATTATTCTAATATGCTGATTTGGTGATCAAGAAACTGTTACTTTTGATCAATTTAATGTGTACTTGTTGAAGTATTCATTTCTTTCAAAAAATTCCTCGCGATTGTGCGCTTTATCATAGTGTATACGCACACCTTCATACATTCCCTGAGAATTGAGTCAGCTGAGCTACACAGACACTACATCATGGACTTACACGTGTAGGGCACATGTGGACAAGACCAATTTTCTCTCTATCTCCTCAGATCTAACAGGTCAAATTCACACGCTGACCCTGTTTCACCTGTGTTTATCTTTCTCTGATTTAGATTACACCTCCTTATGTTCCAGCTCAGGGTCACATTTCCTTGTGAGTACACATTCAGAGCACTCGTGCAGGCTGTATGTGGATAGCGCAGATAGCGACCGACTGTAATTAAGAGAAGACACCACTGGCAGCAGAGTTACCTTATCAGTAGATGGTCAACGTGGCAGTGCGAGGAATTCTCATCACCCGAGCATAATGCTTTATGGATTTCCGGGCAAAGAACCTTTATCAGAAGGTACTGAAGCTGCTAAACATCAGAAAGACAGATTGAAGATCTCTTTCGGGAGCTGGATCTCAAGCATCAAAGGCTTCTGTGTACCACCTCAAAGCTCTAGAGGCTAACGGCTAACCAACACACGGAATACAGAATCTTCCTCACATATGAAATATTCCTCATCCTGCTGATCCGGATTTTAGACATCAGAGTGGAGAGGCAAAACTAAGGCCTGTTTCATCGCGAGGAGCTATTTATTTGGAAACACTTTGCAATAAAGTTTGCTTGGTTTGTATAATGTTGTTAAATTATTGTATACAATTACCTGAACTATATTTGTTATTCTGATTATTTTAAATGCATTTGCAATGAATATAACCTTTGATGCAAATATGAATGAACATATGAATGAATGAATGAATGAATGAATGAATGAATGAATGAATGAATGAATGAATGAATGGATAAACGGATGGATGAATCACAATCAGTAAACGTCATTGGTCACCATGAATTTGCATGTTCATGGATTAACATATTTGTGTATCCTGTCTGAAATTGTAGTCCTATATCCCTACTCCTTCTCCTAATCCTAACCCTAACCCCATAACTTATCCCTAAAATCAGAGGGCAATGATAGGTGAATTACACTGATGTAGACGTTCACCTAACTAAATTTGTTACCAAACTAACAGTGAAAAATACATTTCTAAAGCATTTATTAAACTTAGTTCATTTTAATTTCAACATTTACTTATACATTATTAATATCAAAAGGTCGCAATTCACATTTATTCACATTTATTTTCCGGAGTTCCCCTCTGCCCCTCTTGGAGTGTATTTTAGACCAGCATAAATATATAAGGGGTGCCGTTTCAAAGATTTATAGTATAATAAATGACAAACAAACCCCATCTAGTAGGTCATTTAAATCTCTCTGGGAGCAGGACTTAAGTATTTTGTTAGAAGATGAAACCTGGGACACTATTTTAAAAAAGGATACATTCTTCTTCAGTTAGCACTAGGCATAGGCTTATTCAATGTAAGGTAGTGCATCATATTCATTGGTCTAAGGTGCAACTCTGCAAGATATTTCCTGATTTAGACCCTACCTGCCCAAGCTGTGTTGTGGAGCCAGACTCTCTTTTTCACAATCTCACAATCTTTACCACTGTAATAGACCCCAACCCATTGAAACACTTCCTTAAAATGTTAAAGTAATGTTGGACTTTGCACACTGTTACCTAGACGACTTATACTAATTAATTGGAAGCTGCCATCTCCTTCAACCTACCACCAGTGGGTTTTTTACCTACTTTTTACCCTCAAACTTGAAAAGATTTAAGATGGAGTTAGAATGAAACCCGATCTTTTCTCAAAATCTTGGAGCCCATTTTTAGATTACTTTAAAGGTATTGTGTAGGAATTTCTCCCATCTAGCGGTGAAATTGTATTTTGCATTCAAACGAATAGTGCTCTCTATTTCAAATGCGTGTTGCAACTACTGTAGCCGTTATGTACCAAGAAGCTATGAACATGTCTTCCAATAGCACTTCATCGAGTTAAATCTGAGAGATTTCTGTCCCTCCATTGACAGTCCACGCAACTACCAACTTCAAAAAGTTTAAAGAACTCTCGCTGGTCAATGTTTGTGTGAATAAAAGCCTAAATTAAATATGTTTATGATATAAAGCAATTGAGCACCGCTAGCCTAGCTTAGCACAAAGACTGGAGGTAAACGGCTCCAGCTAGCATACTGCTCCCAATAAGTGACAAAATAACGCCAACATTTTCCTATTTATATGTTGTGATTTGTATAGTCACAGCGTGTACAAATAACAAGGTCACATGAGACACAGCCATCTTCCAACCGTATACATACTGGGAACTACAGTATATTCTCAGAAGCACTACTACTTGGACGGAGTGATTAGCGCAACACTCTGAGCGAACTCTCTGCTCCTCACCACGGGGCTTCTCAGCAGTGTTGCCAGATCCCGCTGGAAAAACAAGCCACCTGATCTGACAAAACACACAAATACTCGTGTAAGAAGCGACGCCAGGGTTATTTTTTTCTATCGCAAAGAGAAGATCCATTTTATTTGATGCAGGCCTACTGTAGCATAAACCTGAAATGCATTTGGAGAATCACCGGGAAAAGTCAAGAAACACGGGTGCCTATAGCAAATATAAATTGACAACTGCTAAGACTATACTGTTGTTGATGCTTCATTATGCTATGGATGTCAAGTACTTGCAGTTATGAAGTAATATTAATAATTGCAATCCGAAACTGTCCACATTTTATCGACTTTATGATTTGTATTGTTGATTAGCCTAATAAGCGGATATGGCAACACTGCTTCTCGTGCTGCGAGCAAATCACTCCACAAAAGTAGCAGTGCTTCGCCTTCTGTGAATATAGTTCCCAGTATGTATGCGGTTAGAAGATGGCTGTGTCTCATGTGACCTTGTTATTTGTGCACGCTGTGACTATACAAATCACAACATGTAAATAGGAAAATGTTGGCGATATTTTGTCACTTGTTGGGAGCAGTATGCTAGCTGAAGCCATTTACCTCGAGGCTTTGTGCTAAGCTAGGCTAGCGGTGGCTGCGTCAGACAGAGTTACGGCATGAACAGAGATGAAAAGGGTATGTATGGACTTATCTAACTCTGGGGGATACGGTGAATAAGCTAAAGTCCCAAAAAGTCGGCTTTAAGTCCATTCGACAGTCACTATTATATCCAGAAGCAATAACTGTTGCTTCATGAAATTATCTGATTTGAATCATGCAGGCACAAAATGAGAGTCAGTAAAATGATGATAATATCATCATTTTGTGTGTGTGTGTGTGTGCGTGCGTGCGTGTGTGTGTGTGCGTGTGTGTGTGTGTGTGTGTGCGTGTGTGTGTGTGTGTGTGTGCGTGTGTGTGTGTGCGTGTGTGTGTGCGTGTGTGTGTGTGTGTGTGAAAACTCCCTTTAAGAGCTTTTTAACTTATTCACCAGCTTGGTGAATATTTAGATGTTACATTAAACACCTGTCACACCAATTCACACAACAATAGTCATTGCAGAACACCTGTCCTTTCAGAGCTGATCAGCTATGTTCTCTCTCTTGTGTGTATGTGTACTCTAAATAAAGTGGGCTATGTCACAGCGTCAAGTCTCTGTTCCTGTTAGACACGCTTGAGAGCTGTTTGCGGAACAGGCAGCGGGATCCAGAGAAAGCCGCTCTCCCGCGGGACCGGTTCAGCATCTGCACGTGCCTCCTGTGACCTTCTCCTGCGCAGAAGAACAGCGAGCCAGGAAAAAGGATGTGACAAGGGCAGCTGTTACAATGCCAATATGGAATTTTGCGGGAAAAAAATACTGTAAATGAGCACAGTGTAAATTGAAATAAATAAATAAACAAATAAATAATGTAACTTTCAAGAAAAACATTCTCCAAAATAAAAGGGGTTGCATAGAATTTTTTCCTTTAAAACTGTTCACTCTCTCATATAAAATGTTAAGTAATATTCATTTAGTAAATCAGTGTGTTTGGGTTGATGAAATGAACCATTTCACATGAAGATTCGCTGATTCAATTTGAGTCCTTACATAGTATTTTATGTTGTTTTGTTTGCAGCAAAGTATTTTGTAAACGACTGCTGTTTTTGACAGATACATTGTTTTATTGTTTTATTGAAAGGATCCCCATTAGCTACAGCCGTGCTGCAGCTATTCTTCCTGGGGTCCTGAAAAATATGTACAGAAAAAATAAAAAGTAAATCCACAAACACATACACACATACATATACACATGTACAAACACATAGCAACGTACATATGTACCCTCATACGGGCATGAGATATACACACATAAAAACACATTCTACACATGTGCATGTACATACATATTCACACACATCTATAAATAAATAATTATAAACAGTCAGATGTATTATTTTGATAGATGCTGTTTTACATTTAATTTAAATTTATTAGCATTGTTAGTAAGCATGATATGTTTCGGCAGTTTATTCCATTCCTTCATACCTCTGAACATAACAGTGTTTTTTATGGCATTTGTTCTTGCTATGGGTAAGGTGAAGTTGCCTTTAGTTGCATGTCTGGTACTGTACTGATGATTGTCTACACTAAAAGAAAGATGCTTGAACAAAACAGAAGGCAATTTTGAGATGGAAATGTTTCTTATGAAAATTAACAGTGAATACAACAGTCTATCTTCGACCAACAACCAATTAAGATCTTTGTGCATTAATATAATATTTCTCCTATAGCTGCACCTAAGTACTACACGAGCTGCTCTATTCTGTATAAGTTGTAATTTATTAATATATTCACCAGTGGCATTCGACCAAACTGCTGGGCAATAGTCGAGGTATGTCAATGTTAGTGCTTTCATTGCATAATTCATAATATTTGTAGTCAAAAAATGTGCATGTCTTCTCATAATAGATATACCTCTTCCCATTTTTGCAATAATATTATTAATATGTTTTTTCCATGATAATCTAGAGTCAACTATTACACCCAGCAGTCTAGTCTCATGCACCTGTTCAATAATTGCATTATTAATTTTAATATTAATTACAGGATTTTGATTGATGTTATAATTTGAACCTAAAATCATGCAGTTAGTTTTTACTGTGTTTAATGCCAGTTTATTTAATTTGATCCAATCTACTACATATTGTAATTCTATATTTAGAACAGTTTCTAATTCCATTTGTGTACTTGCTGATGTATATATAGTTGAATCATCAGCGTACATGACAATGTTAGCCTTGTTTAAAATATACGGTAAATCATTAGTAAAAATATTAAATAATAATGGACCCAGACAACTGCCTTGGGGTACTCCACATGTGATATTTCTGATACCTGAGAGACTGCCATTAAAAAACACTGTCTGTGTTCTGTTTGACAAATAACTGTACATCCATGTGATTGCTGACTGCTCAAAACCATAACAAGATAATTTTGTTAATAACAAGTCATGATCTATGATGTCAAAGGCAGCCGAAAAATCTAAAAATACAACACCTGTAATATTTCTCTTTTCAGTCTCTCTAAGCCAATCATCAGACATGTGAGTCAGTGCAGTGGCAGTGGAGTGACTTTTTCTGTATGCATGCTGAAAATCTGTAAATAAATCATTTGTATAAAAATAGTTATTAATTTGATCGTATACTATAGATTCCATTATTTTCGATAATACAGGTAATATACTTATCGGACGGCTGTTGGGACCAGAGAAAGGCAGTTTTTTATCTTTGGGCAGAGGAACTATTTTAGCCTGCTTCCATGCCTGTGGGCAGGTACAGCAGATAAAACTGAGGTTAATGATATGGGTTAGAACAGGGGCAATAAAGTCAGCAGCTAGTTTAAGGAGTCTGCTGTCAAGACCGTCAACACCCGGTGGTTTATTTTTACAGGATTTTAAAAGATTCTTTACTTGATCTGTATTTACACTTTCTAATTTAAAACTTAAGTTTTTATTTTTCATCAGTTCATTTCTTATTAATCGGTAAGACATGTCATTACTTAGATTAGGCATATTTTCTCTTAATTTATCTAATTTTCTTATAAAATAATCATTAAGATAATTTGCAATATCTATTGGCTTAATTATAAATGTATCCCCTGTTTCCAAAAAAGATGGATTTATTTTATTTTTCTTACCAGTCAATTGATTTAAAACATTCCATAACCTCCTGCTATCATTACCTATATTTTTAACATGATTATAAAAATAGATTTTCTTCTTCTTTTTATTAAGTTTAGTAACAGAATTTCTCATTTTACGATATAGGTCCCAATCACATTTATTTCCTGTAGTGACTGCTGTTTTTTTCATTTGACCTCTTATTTTCATAGAATTTTTCAGTTCATCATCCAACCAAGGTGTGACGTTGTTCCTGACAGTAAACTTCTTTAAAGGCGCATGTTTCTCAATCAATGACAAGAATAGATTGTTAAATTTAAAGAGAGCAATTTCTGGATTACTGGCAGCCAACACATCAGACCAGCATATAGCTTGAACATCTTCAATAAACTTGTCACTTTTAAACAATTTATACGATCTTTTAAATAAGACTGCAGTTCCAGATCCACTCAGCTTGGTTGTTAACGCAGAAATGATCAAATTATGATCACTACTACCAGTGGGAATAGACAGTACCTTTTTACACAGTTCAGGACGGTTTGTGAAAATATGATCTATACAGGTAGATGTTCTGGAGCCATCACTCTTGAAACATGTTCTTGTAGGCTTATTTATCAGTTGAGTAAGTCCACATGCATTTGCAGTAGTTAACAGTTTTCTTTTTAAGTGGCAGTCTTTAGAAAACCAGTCAATGTTTAAGTCACCCATGAAATATATGTCCTGACTTACATTAGTATTTATATCCAACATTTTACAGATAGTGTCAAGATATTCACAATTGGCACTTGGTGACCGGTAACAGCAACACAAAAGTATCGACTTCCGATGAGGTAGATGCATTTGCAACCATAATATTTCAATGTTAAAACTCATTAAATCAGTTCTTATTTTTACTGGCAAGTGATTCTGAATATAAAAAGCAACTCCACCACCAAAACCATTTCTGTCATTTCTGTATATGTTGTAACCTTCAATAAATAGCTCTGTGTCATCAAAGGAGGAGTCCAAGTGGGTCTCCGAGATAGCAAGAATATGTATTTTATACTCATTTAGCAGTTCAGCAACTTCATTGATTTTATTCCTAAGGCTGTTTATATTAATATGTGCTAGTCTTAAGCCTTTTCTTGGTAATGAGTACATGAGTTTTATGCGCTATCATACCTTCAGAGTTGCGCAGAGATTACTCAGGGGTGCTAGTGCGGGAATGGATGATGAGTTTGTCGTATCTGAGGTAGGCAATGTCTCCTTTGTCACGTGCTTCTTTCAACTTTGGCATCAATTCCTTTCTTTTTAGCCGCACAGCATCCGTGTAATCGTCATTAATGAACATTTTTGTGCCCTTGAGGTTCTTTGCTCTTTGCATAACAGCAGCTTTGTCCTTGAAGTTCAGAAATTTAACAACCATAGATCTCGGTCTGTTTCTAGCAGCTTCCGGTTTTCCTATTCGGTGTACACGCTCTATCTCCATGTCTCTTTGTAGTTGTAGTTTTTGCCTAAAAATTACCCTCACTTTTTCTTCAGAGTCTGCCCAGGATTCGCCAGTTGATTCAGGAACTCCATCAATCACAATATTATTTCTCCTTGATTGACTTTCAAGATGTTCTTGTTTTTCACACATAACTTGTAGATTATCACAGATTTTCACTATATCAGTTTCTGTGATTTTTCCATGCTCAGATTGTTTAGCTTGAGTAACTTTAAGATCATCTACGTCCTTCTGTGTGTATTGTAAACTTGTTTTTAGCTCTTGTAGTTCTTTGGAAACATTATCCATTCTGGTGTTCACTGAGTCCATAATGATTTTAACAAAATCCTTGAACATTTCCTGCTGTTGCTGTAACAGAGCCATGAACATATCTTTTTGCTGTTGTAACAGTTCATTTACATGAATGATGGTTGCATATTCCTCCTCTGTGTTCCTCAACTTTGGAGGAGCCATGTTCTGCTAACTCTGGAAGCTGAAAGCCTGAAAACCGGCCTGGTGGTGTTGGTGGCTGGAAGCCTGAAACCGGCCTGAAACCGGCCTGGTGGTAGTGGCTGAAGGCCTGGAGCCGGCCTGGTGGTGGTGGTTAAAAGCCTGAAAAGCCTGAAAGCCGGCCGGGTGGTGGTGGCTGGAAGCCTGGAGCCGGCCTGGTGGTGGTGGCTGGAAGCCTGAAGCCGGCCTGGTGGTAGTGGCTGGAAGCCTGAAGCCGGCCTGGTGGTGGTGGCTGGAAGCCTGAAGCCGGCCTGGTGGTAGTGGCTGGAAGCCTGAAGCCGGCCTGGTGGTAGTGGCTGGAAGCCTGAAGGCGGCCTGGTGGTGGTGGTGGTGGCTGGAAGCCTGGAGCTGGTTTTAAAGATGGCTCCACTACAACCGGCAGGCCCAATCTCAATCCACCAAATATCCAATACATATTTAATAAGAAATTCTAGTTTAATTAGTATACATGTAACTAAGGCTAAAATTATCTGCCACAAAAATTAGGGTCTTGTGCACTTTAAATTACGTAACCCTCATATTATATTGCGGGTCAATTTGGCAAATTTCATGGTTAAATGCAGCTGCAGAGACCCAAAATAAAAATATTTTTGATGTATTTTGTTATGTCAGTTTCTCCCCTTTAAGGGGTTTTACATTTACATAATATTTATGCAAAGTCAGAAGCTTTTATCCAAAGAAATGTGCATTGAGTTGAAGGCACACATTTTTAACAGTTCATGCGTGTGATTTATCAAGGAATCATTGAGAGCGTCATGCTCTACTGTTTGAGCTTGAAAAAGTGCTTTTCCACACATTATAATGTTGAATTTTTTTAAAAATGTAAACGTAAAACTAAATACAGTTTTAAAAATGTTTTCAGTTTTTTTAGAGTATTCATGTTAAGAGTTTTTCATTTTCTTGGGTCCCACTGTATATCAACTGGCTTTAACTACTATGTACTAACATTTAAAGTAATAATTTGATACAATGAACTACTTATTTTTTACATTGTACTTATATTTTTAGAAAATACCTGCGTCCAGAGCCATAGAGAGAAAGAGTTGCGACACTCCCATAGACCTCTGTTGTAAAAAATGGCGGCGCTTTTAATCGCCTACTTCCGGGATGTGGAGATCGGATTAGTTCCAAACACTGTCAGTTGGGCGTTGAGCCCCATTCACTTACATTGCTGCGCGTCGAGTTGTTCCAGAGGTAACTTGCTGAAATATCGACCTCTTTTGAATTGTCAACTGTCTATATTGTTTTAGAGGCCCTTTGCAATGCTTATACTGGTCTTCATTTGTACATGCACAGCGTAATTATTTATATTTTATCTTGGTTGTATCAACCTATTTTCTAGCATTGCCTGCTTGCTAGCGCGACTTCGCCAGCTGTGAAGGTAGCATCTTATTAGTTCGGTAATGAATTGCTACCACCTTTATAGCAACTTTTATTTAATTGAATTTTTGGGATATAGCCTACTAACTTTTAATTTGGTGTCTTGAGTGAAGCGGCTTGTGAGAACAATGCTGGACCTCTTTGTTATGGCCATCACCAGTCCTGTCTCTTTCATGGATGACCTGTCCCTGGTTTTTGGTTTTCTTGTTCACACACACATTAACACAAGCACACATTTTTGTTGTCTGTCATTGTTCAATAAAAAATAGTTTATTTGAAAACCTTCATTTGTATCAGTGGAATTCGTTTTTAATCTGTTTTGATAATGTGTATGGCTTAATCTTAAAATTATATAGTCTTAACATGATCATGTTTCACGTTGTGGTCCTGGGGGTGGCCACTTTCATCAGAAGAAGTGAGCTAGCTTCTAAGCGAATACTGAACGGACCGCCACGGCAGACCTCTGCGTGATCACGAAGGTAACGTTAGGCTAATGGCTGAATCAGAATTTATAAGCAAAATCACGGGAATCAATAACCTAAAACAGCCCAGTTGTGCTAAAATAAATATAAGACGTCCATCATCATCAGATGAATGATATGGAAAAGTTAGAGCCGCTAAAGCCAGTGCTACTAACGTTATTACCCATGCGAACATGAACACGTAGGGCCCTATTTTGACGATCTGAAACGCAAGTGTCAAAGTGCAAAGCGCAAGTAACTTTGTGGGCGGATCCCGGCGCTGTTGCTATTTTCCCAGCGCGATAAATTACTCTTGCGCCCGACGCAAATCTAAAAGGGGTTGGTCTGAAGTAGCTTCATTATTCATTGGTGTGGTTTGGGCGTAACGTGAAATAAACCAATCAGAGCGTCCTCTCACATTCCCTTTAAGAGCCGGCGCGCTTGTTCCGTGGCGGATCGCTATTAACGGCGGATTTGCCGGCGCACGCCAGGAGCAGTTCACAGCCGAGGAAACCGACGTTCTCGTCAGGGCCGTAAAACACAGAGAAGTGACATTGGGGATGATGGGAGAAACCCACCCAACTTAGCTTCGGTTAAACAGGCGTATAATTTGGTTAGTAAATGTGTAGCCTAATCTAGATTTTTTTTTATTTTTTTTTTTTATCTAGCCTAGATAGATATTTTTCACATCTTCACGGACACAACAATGATTTCCCTCGTGTGTTAATATTTTTCCTTGTAATAATGTATGATTTGCAAAAATGAAAACTGCTGCATCTGTTTATATTAGAGAATCAAAGTGGATGCGCGTTAACATTATGGCCAAGCACGCGCCCTTAAAATACCATATCACTAACGCGCAACGCACCATTGTCTTTAGACTGTTTTTTTCCTGGTCAATGGCGCAATTGCTTTCTAAAACTGGAAAATAGCACCATGGAAGTTTTGCGCCGGAACACGCCTCCTCTTTGCGCTGAACCGCCCCCGCGAGCGCAAGTTCATTCCCTAATTTACCGACGTGCGTCTGTGGAGGGAAAAGTCCGCTGTGCGCGGGTGCAAAATAGGAATGATACATGCGTCGGTGTTCAAAGTCAATTGCGCTGGGTGCAAGATAGGGCCCTAAGCTTTTTCCGCCTAAAACTTAATATAAGTAATATACAGTACCTCGTTGCCTCTCCAAATGCAAAACTAACATTAACAAAATGCAATAACAGCTGAAAAAGTACTTGGGTGTGTGTTTTATTTTATATTTTCCGTTCAATAATGCAATCGCTGCTGTCTGTCCCATAGAAGAACATGACAGCCAGCGTATGTTTTGGAACTATTGGGGCTTACATGAACCACGTGACGCAACTCTTTCTCTCTATGGCTCTGCCTGCGTCTAATTACAGCTGTAATTAATTAATGTAATTACATTTGCAATTACACTGTTGACCCTTCCCTTACACCTTAACTGACCCTTAAACCTGCCCATCAGCACACCTGTCCCTAACCTTACCAGTATCACACCTCAATAGCAGCAAAAGTGTTTTACAATGAACACAAGAAGTACATTGTAATTATTTGTCGATGTAAGTAGTACTTAAAGCCACTTAATATAAAGTGGGACCTCTTAGTGTTATTTTTGATTGGGTTTGTTTTCATTTACATAGGGACAAAGCATGTTAATGAACATTTGTACAAAATACACAATTGTAAACAAGCCGGATTATAGCAACATTGCTAATGTATGTCCGCTGTCCCTAGGCAGGTACACACAATAACAAATACTCAGCTAAACACACAACACTACAAAAAAACAATACCCAAAACACATTACTAAGAAAAAATGTTTACACTACCTGATGAATTGTAATGAATCCAATTTGGGTCAAATTGAACCCCTCCATTAAAACTGTACCAATAATTTTAACCTTTGAAGTGTTTTAAGTCTATTTAAAACAAAACTATTCTTTAATTATTATTATTATTATTATTGCCTTTATTGTCATTGCATATAACAACGAAATTACAATTAAGATACTGGTGGCTTAGCTGTAGTTTAACTACAATTAATTACAATGGGTTTCAAAGTTTAAAAACTCAAATCTAAAATCGCCATGATCTATCTATCCTACAAATGCTTTCATCGACATTTCTGATTATGCTGAGACAACACGAGTTTAAAAAAAAAAGTTGCTCGTAAGCACGTGAATACCATAAACTGCTGACATTCTGAGGTCATTAAGGGCCGCAAAGCTGCTCTTGTTTGTGGGATGTAGAAGCTGCTCGCCAAGAGGCTTCAGGCTGTTATTGATGCGCGCGGCTCCCGCCAGTTTTCTTGAAATAAAAGGCTCAAGTCAATTTTCTCTACCTGCTCTGAAAGCCCAGAGGAACTCCAAGCTGAATTACTCACTTAATTAACCTAGCTGGTAACAGAGAGAGAGAGAGAGAGAGAGAGAGAGAGAGAGAGAGAGAGAGGGGTAGAGACAACAAGAGAGAGAACGAGCTATTATACATGGGCTGAGAGGTATAGAGTTTAATAACGACTTAAGAACAGGATCAGCAGGAATCAAGTGCAACAGCACTTCAAATCATTTACACCCTCCTGATGGTGTTTAAGAAAAAGAGCAGAGGCGGCCTATGCACATCAAAGAACCACTGCGGCCAGACTCGAGGCTGCCGCTGATATACAGCTGTCCAGCCCTTTTATGAGCATTTGTTCCTGGAAGTCTGGATTCTCATAAAGTGAGCAAGTAATTTCCATTAATTCAGATCCAAAAGTCTTCCTGGGCCCAATGAAGTAAAACCATTTAGTTACCAAACAAATAAACAAAATGTGCAAGCATGGAATTTTTGAAACACTTATGTGGGTGTTTACCCTAGATATCAAAATTAAGTATTTTTTTCAATATTAAAAACAGGCTCAGGTTTAAATCCTGTGTATGTATATGTAACCCCCCCCCAAAAAAAACACCCCAAAAAACAACAACAACACCAACAACAGACTCAATGTCATTTGTATGGGGGAGTGTTTGGGAAACCTGTTTGAAAACAGTCATTACTTCCATTTGAAAAGTCATTTCAATTTGGTGGTGCTAGCATAACAAATACTCATTTAAGTATGCACTCAAAACAATTTCATTGCTCTATCTTACATGTAATACAATGACTGGACGCTTATCTGTCAATAATCAATCACTACTGTAATAATACAAAAATAAATTCAATACATTGGGAATGCATATACGTTATGCTCTACAAACACAGTATTTAGTATGTTGTGTCATAGATTTTAGTATAAAATAAGTAGTTTAGGCAAACAGAAGATAGATAGATAGATAGATAGATAGATAGATAGATAGATAGATAGATAGATAGATAGATAGATAGACACCAAATTATGTTCCATTTTTCTTTCATGTTCAAAATAAAAGTCTTCTGAAACATTTTTTATAAGGCATTTCTTATATACAATTGGGCTTATAATGCGTTGTAGGTATAAAGTAAATGAAAAAACAAAAACTTGGAGGACTCTTGTACAATATAATACAAAAACCGGTGTGGACTCGCATGGTTAGATACATGTATTTGTTAAACATGAATGTCGGTGTTTCCACTGAGACACTGTTCACTGAGCTTTATCTGTGTGACATTGTCTGTGAAAGATTCAGGATTGTCCCATCGGTCAGATAGTTGTTTCTTCACTGTAAGCACTTTTGGACAGACACCAATCCCCAGTTCTGTCTGTGTTCAGTGGGTCTGTCCTCCCCAGAGAGCTGCAGAAACTAGGACATGTGAAAAATTAAAGCTCCTCTCATACCAACATATGTTTCTCACAGGCAACATAATTTCTGCCCAAAACTGAAGGACACAAAATGTTTGACTTGAAAGCCAGTGTTAGTTAGCGTCTTTTTCTCTTCTTCTCCGCGCTCCCTTCATTGGCGTGAATTTTGCTTCTTGTAATTACTTGGACTGGCCCTTTCTAGTGACCCGCATCAATTAATACGCTTGTTCGGTTTATAATTAGCTGCCTAATTCAAGACAAAAGGGACGTCTGAATGAACCGCAGTCGCTTTTTGTGTTAAGTTGGCCAGTGGATAATTGCACAGCCGGTGAACACCTTTCAACAAACTTTGATGGAGAAAAAAGAACAAAAAGGAATACGTTTATGCCGTGGTATTCTCTCAAATGCATTCCCAAGTTTGTGCATCAAAGCAAAGCACCTGCACGATTCCAGCCCACTCTACCTAAAGAGACGTTCCCTACCCACAACTCCAAGCAGGGTCACGCGGGGGCTAGCTGCGATGTTTCTGTCAGACAAAACGCAAAGGCCTGAGGTAGAATAGCAGCTGGGCTTTCTATCCATTACGTCGCATCTTATACCGCAGGAAGACATTGACTTTTGTCTGTTCTGACTTCTTAGGAGTTTTCGATGACATCAAGCGTTGTTTATTTGACAGAGACTGATAGAGACACCAGTATCTCCTCTGGCACCTGCCAGGAGAGCATCAGCTGCACGAGGAAAAATAAGCCTAATGCAAATAGGACATTAGCTGTCCAAATGAGCTAATGAGAGGAAATCTAGCCTGTGAACTGACGACTAATGATATTTTGAGCCTCTATGTTCATGGGAACATTTCCCTCAAACCCTATTACTACAGCATAGATACGTAAGCCAAGGCGTTTCACATGTTAATGAAAGCACTTGCGATTTAATCGGAGTTTTCGAGAGCCAGAAATGTGAGTACAAAAGGTGGGACTGCAAAAAACACAGAATGTGCATGGTCCCATGAAACATGACCCAAATTTCCTGGCTCCGCACCGCTCTCTTGATATGCTAATTTGGTTGAGTTATTGTTTCGGGGTGGCATGCAGGGACTGAGGAATGTGTGCTGATGTAAGGTGCAAACCATCCCTGAGGAGATTCCTGGAAAACAATAAAAGAGAGAGATAGGCCATTAATGCCATTTGAGAGATAGGCTGGGAGAGGCGCCAGCTCTTTTTAAATCGATGTTTAGTGGAAAACAGCAGCACAAGCGTTCTCCCCCCCCCTCTTTTCTCTCTGACCTGTGGGCTTTGATTGGAAGAATATGACATGCACAAACTTTAGCTGTGGATTTTATCCGTTGGCCGCTAACTGATTTGTAGATGGCAGGTTGTTTGCGAAATGTTTATGGCGTGAGCTGTCAAGCCGTAGGAAAAATAGCTCTGCCTGTGTGTGTGTGTGTGTGTGTGTGTGAATGTTCCTTGTACCTTGCCATTGACAATTTAAAAGAGCACAGCCTGTATTCTAGTATTATGCTCACTGAAGTCATTACCGAACAGGTAAACCTCAACATTTTGCCTAACCACTCATTTGGGGAAAGTACGATATAGCGATAAGTGACACCCTATTAGCATGTCAAGAGCTTTTGGCTTCTCACTGCAAAGTCAGTGATGTTACCCATCCTTTGAGAAGACAAATCTCCCATCTCTTTTTCTATTACTGCTTTTTGTCATCTTGCATATTGTTGAAGCGTAAACTATATACATGGGCTATGAAAAAGATGTTGTTTTTCCCTCCCAACAGGCTCATAGCAGCAGGAAAGCTGGCCAGAACACACAGTCCAAATCCTCCAGAGAAAACAGGCCATCTATCTTTAAGTCCTCCAGCTCAGCTCCAAGAGAGGCTCTCATCTCACCACTGCATACCGGCCTTGGAGCTTGTTTTGCC
The DNA here is from genome assembly GCF_949152265.1 of Phoxinus phoxinus. Taxonomy (NCBI): domain Eukaryota; kingdom Metazoa; phylum Chordata; class Actinopteri; order Cypriniformes; family Leuciscidae; genus Phoxinus; species Phoxinus phoxinus. Next base: position 25,231,395 of record NC_136883.1, on the reverse strand, counting down.
TTCCTGTATGTACAGACGTTGTCTAACTAACCATGTCCTGTCTGACAGTCATGCTTTCTTCCTCTGCACCTCATTCCTCCTTCCCTTCACACTCTATTTGGCCTTCGCTCCCCTGTGAAGGCAAGGCTGTGCTCTGAGGCGGCCAGTGTACTTCCAGGTTAACTAGCCTCTTTGCAACCAATGTTTCAGGTACACTTGTAACACTCTTTTCTGGCCATTTAGATTGAAAATAAGGGCCTTGTTAGACCTTTGCATCCTTAAGACCCCATGAAATGTCTTGCCAGACACAGTTTTCTTTCCTGTATTGATTGAAAAGGAAATGTAAATGTACAAAATGTTTGGATACACACACAAGTGCAACATGAGTCATCAATATTCTTGTTTTTCTACAAAAGAAAGATTATAATGCATATAAAAATCTTAAATGAGATTTAAAACAAAATAAATTGATAATTTTATTCAACAAGGGTGCATTAAATTGATAAAAAGTGACAGTATTAAGACATTTATAATGACATGTATAATGTTACAAACGATTCTATCAGTTTTAAATACTTTAAACACTTTATTTCAATGGTCCACTTTAGACAATCTACTAACTGAGTAACTCAATGTCAACTAACTCTCATTAGAGTATTAGTAGACTGTCTGATTAATATCTAACACTTTATCTTGGTGGCCCCGAAACAGAGATTCTACTGACAATAAGTAACTTTGCAACTAAATGTCAACTTATTTTTCTAACCTAAACCCGTCTACTACAGACTAATAATAATCTAATTAGAGTTAGTTGACATGTAGTTGTAAAGTTATATAGTTAGTAAAAAAAGTATCTAAAGTGGATCATCAAAAAAAGTGTTACCAAATGCTATTCTTTTTTAACTTTCTATTCATCAATGAATCCTGAAAAAAAAATGTCATAACAATGGCAAAAAGTGTTCCAATCATCCTGAATTCATACCACAGTTTCCAGAATATTAAGAATCACAACTTTTTTCAAAACAGATATTTAAAAGCTTTTACAAAAATGTTACTTAAGCGGATAAGCATATTATAATGATTTCTGAAGGATCTTGTAACACTGAAGACTAATGTCACGGGGTGACGAAAAGGAAGCGGAACTAAGTTCCCGCGGGAATTATGTTCCGGCCGGACCGGTGTTACGGTAACACCGGCCCACTTCCGGGTTGCGCGTTATGTCACCATAACAACGCTAATGACGGATTGACATCTGGTGCGGAGGATTAAACGCCGGGATCTGCGCGAGGATTATGAAGGCGGAGGAACCATATAAAAAGGAAGTTCAGAGACCAGGAAGTTGGTGATTCTCACGGGGTGATTCCCACGGGTTGTTCGTTCTCCCGGTCGTTCTTCCTGGTTGTCCTCTCCTTTGACTGTGTTCCCCTGAGCGAAGTGGATCCCTTTTGACGTTTGGGCTGGCGTGCGAAGGTATCTGAGGATTATTGTGGGGTTTGGCCGTTCGGCTGTGCGGCAGATATAACAGCGATCGAGTGGAGATACTGAGGACGGAAAGAGAGTGAGTTACGAGGACCAAGTGCAGACCAAGCCGCGCCATTATCATCTGAGAGAAGATAAGTAATATGATCGTGGAATTTGATTGAATGCATGTACCTGCACTGAGATTGATATAACGTTGTGAAGTGGATTGATCACGAGGGTTGTGTCACCGGAGAGTGTATGGATTAAGGGATCCGTTGAACTCTCGTCTTCTCCTCCGAGTGTGGGCAAGGAAACGCTTGGTCCCCGGGTCAGTGAGGAGGTATTCTCGCTCTTTCGCTATTGGGTGGGACTCGATCCAGCCTGTCAGTGGAAGGAGCGATCGTTGGGTGAGTGCTGGCTCTATTTTCACTACGAGTGGATATGCAGTGTCTGAAGTGGTGTGTTTACACAAGAAATTGCTTGAAGTGAAGTTACAGGGTGTGGGGAATATATACAGAGTTATGCCGTATGCTCACCATTTCGAAAGCCCACCACTGTCACCGTAACAAAAACAACCCAGGCGTTCAGTGTGAAGATTCTCCTTACCTGCTGGACGATTGTGTGTACATGTGTTAACTTACCCTGCTGTACAGATTGAAGGATCCTCCTGGCCCACACTGTATGTGATGTCGCTGTGAAGAGAGGTGGACACCAGAGTTATTCCTTGTTTCGTCTGGACCGAAGCACCTTCCAGCCGTAAGCCCCTCACTCGTTCTAAGAACATATACCTGTTGTTGAACTACTTACTCTGCTGTGCAGATTGAAGGATCCTCCTAGACAAGCGCCGTATGTGATGCCGCTGTGAAGAGAGGTGGACACCATAGTTATTACTTTCCTCGTCTGGACCGAAGCATCTTCCAGCCGTAAGCCCCATCACTCATTCCAAGAACATATACCTGTTGTTGAACTACTTACTCTGCTGTGCAGATTGAAGGATCCTCCTGGCCAAGCGCCGTATGTGATGCCGCTGTGAAGAGAGGTGGACACCATAGTTATTCCTTTCCTCGTCTGGACTGAAGCATCTTCCAGCCGTAAGCCCCCTCACTCGTTCTAAGAACATATACCTGTTGTTGAACTACTTACTCTGCTGTGCAGATTGAAGGATCCTCCTGGCCAAGCGCCGTATGTGATGTCGCTGTGAAGAGAGGTGGACACCAGAGTTATTCCTTGTCTCGTCTGGACCGAAGCATCTTCCAGCCGTAAGCCCCATCACTCATTCCAAGAACATATACCTGTTGTTGAACTACTTACTCTGCTGTGCAGATTGAAGGATCCTCCTGGCCCACGCCGTATGTGATGTCGCTGTGGAAAGAGGTGGACATATGAAATATTCCTTGCATCGTCTTGACTAAAGCAGCTACAAGTTCTACTTACCAGGATACTCCCCCACTCAGTGGACGGGTGGCCGACTCCTCTTTTCCCCGACCGGCCACGCACAGGCACGAGCTGCCGAAGGGAACTCCACGCCTTCCCGGCGTCCGCGGTCCGATCCCGTTCTGGTTGGGAGACACAGAACCAATATTGAGACTTTTAATTAATTTTAACAAAATAAACCTTGTAAATTTTTACTCTCGCGTCTGTCTGGTTTTCCTGGTACGCTCCTCGAGGTGATCCTGGGTTTCAGGGGTGGGTGCAGTCTGGCTTGACCCCCCGACCTGTGACAGATTTTGGCGTAAGTCGGCAGGGTTTCACCTCGGGTTGAGCGACCAGGGATTCTCGGATGGCCGACGACGAGGCACTAGGGGCCCCACCCCGAGTTATGCCAGTGTTCATGGGAAACCCCTGGGTCCAGAAATATGGAGGAAGCGAGTCAGAGGTGCGCCTTTCCGAATGGCGGGCCCAGATCGAGTATCTGGCCGGGCTACAGGGACTAAGTGCGACCCAACAGCTACAGTTTGCCCTCAACTCCCTTGAAGGGGAAGCACGGCGGGAAGTCCAAGCCGCCCCCGAAGCTGTCCGAGCCACCGCCCAGTCTGTGTTCAGATTCCTGACGGAAAGATATGGTGACGCCACTCCAACTGCGGTTCTCCGGGCTCAGTTCTTCAGCAGCAAGCAGGGCCCCCGCCAATCCGTCAGAGCTTTCGCCCTCCAACTACGGGAGCAAGTTACCAGGCTGCAGGGACGCCCAGACCATGGTCTCGGAGAGGGTGAGACCCTGTTGAGGGACCAATTCCTGCTGGGGCTAAGGGAAGGCCCAGTACGCCAGGGCCTTAGAGTACAATTCAGAAGGGACCCTGAACTTACCTTTGAAGACCTAAAGAAAGAAGCGGTGGCATTGGAGATCGATCAGGTTGAGGTGAGAGAGCCCCCTGTGTGTGCGGCCGTAAGTAGCTCCGCAGTGGCTGTCCCCGACATGGCAGAGTGGAAACAGGCCCTGAAGCTCGAACTCCTAAAGGATGTCCGGGAGCAGATGGCAGAGCTAACTAAGACGCTCGTGGACGAGCTGCGTCCCGGGGCTACCAGGCAAGAGGTGAGGCCCATCTCGCGGGACCGGGCGTACTCGGACGGGAACAGGGACTCAGGGAGGCGACTTAATCGGCCCAACCGGCCCCAGTTCGAATGGGACGAGCAAGGACGACCTATCTGCAACCGCTGTGGCCAACCAGGCCATTACAGCCGACAGTGTGGCCCTCGAAGAGGTTCGGAGGGGGGTTTTTAGGTCGACCGGCCACAGTGGGTCGTGTGGTCGGGACCCCCTTAGATGACCCACCCGTCGGAGCAGGCTCCAAGGACAGGCTGGTTGGGCATAGCCCAGTGGTGGAGGTTCGGGTGTGCGGTGTGAAGGTGCCCTGTCTCATCGACACCGGATCCCAGGTGACCCTATTCGCGGAAAGCCTGTCGCAAGAGCTGTTCGGAAACCAGAGGATGCATGGGACGGAGGCTCCCTGGCTCTCCCTGAAAGGAGCAAATGGTCTGGACATCCCCTACATTGGCTACAGACTGACGGACTTGGAGATCCACGGAGTTATCGTGCCCCAGAAAGGAGTGATCATCGTACAGGACCACTGCTTGGGGAGTCACCGGGCCCTACTAGGTATGAATGTATTATCTGCATGTTGGGAAGAATTGTTTCGGGCAAAGCCCGCTCGAGGGGTCTCGCCGGCCGAACGACAGGAATGGGAACGTGTCGCCGCTGACTGCCGACGGATCCAGATGTCCCGGGCCCGGCAAGGCCGCAAAGGGACTGGTCGGGTAGCGTGCCGGTATGCCCTGTCCGTGCCAGCGAACAGCGAGGCCCTAGTGTGGGTACGAGTCCCCCAGCGGGACGTGGGACCGGAAGAATGGGTGCTGGTGGAGCCCCACTGGGATGGCCAGCAGGTAGAAGTCGCCAGAGGTTTGGCCGTGGCACGAAGAGGACGGATCCCGGTGAGAGTTCGGAACGGGACGCCCCATGTCGTGCACTTATACAAACACCAGCGGCTGGTCAAGGTGACGCCGGTAGAACCCCATCAGGTGCGGGAGGACAAGGATGTGAGCTTTCGCCAAGTACACCCTGCGGTGGTGGAAGTGGCCCTTACCCAAGCGAGCTTGTCGCCCCAGAGTCTAGGAGAGGAGGTGCCCGGCCACTTGAAGGGAAATTCCCTGCAAGGGGAGGAGCTGGGACCTGCACAGGCCAGGAAGCTGCGGGATCTGCTGAGCAAGTGGCAACATGTCTTCTCGGCACACGAAGAGGACTACGGCTGCACCAACGTCGTGCAACATCGGATCCCCACCGGAGAGGCAGAGCCCAGTAGAGAAAGGTATCGACCCGTTCCACCTACCCTGTATACAGAGGTCCGCACACTGCTACAGGGTATGCTCGATCGAGGGGTGGTCAGAGAGAGCAGCAGCCCGTGGGCAGCTCCCATCGTGTTGGTGCAAAAGAAGACGGGCGCATGGAGGTTCTGCGTTGACTACCGTAAGCTGAACCTGGTCACTAAGAAGGACGCGTTCCCCCTACCCCGGATCGAGGACTCCCTGGCTGGCTTGACACGCTCGGCATGGTACTCTACGCTGGACTTGGCAAGTGGCTACTGGCAGGTGCAAGTGGCCGAGGCGGACCGGGAGAAGACCGCCTTTACCACCCCGTTCGGTCTCTTTGAATGGGACCGGATGCCTTTCGGCCTCTGCAACGCTCCTGCCACCTTCCAGAGGCTGATGCAGCGGTGCCTGGGAGGCCAGCTGATGGAGTCCGCTTTGGTATACCTGGACGATGTGATTGTCTATTCCCCAGATTTCGACTCCCACTTACAACACCTGGAGCAGGTCTTCAGGGCCATGGAGAAATATGGGCTGAAGCTCCAGCCGGACAAATGTCATCTGTTACGGCGGGAAGTCAAATTCTTGGGACATTGTGTGGGTGCGGCGGGAGTTTCGGTCGACCCGGAGAAGGTGTCGGCGGTGCGAGAGTGGGCTGCCCCGCAGACGGTGAAGCAGGTCCGGTCATTCCTGGGCTTCGTGGGGTACTACCGTCGCTTTATCAAGGACTTCTCCAAGATCGCAAAGCCCCTAAATCAGTTGCTGGCTGGGACAGGACGCCCCCGAGGTCGTGGATCACCGTCTATCCTGTGGAGCCCCGAGCGGGTCGTAGCCTACGCAAGCCGGAGCCTTCATCCAGCCGAGAGGAATGACGCCAACTACAGCTCCTTCAAGCTGGAACTGCTGGCGCTGAAATGGGCACTCAGCGAGAAGTTTAAAGATTATCTGTGGGGTGCCCAGGTGACGGTAGTAACCGACAACAACCCATTAGTACACCTACAGACGGCGAAGTTGGGGGCAGTAGAACAGCGTTGGGTGGCCCAGTTGGCCAACTACAAATACCAGCTCCGGTACCGGCCAGGTCGGGAGAACACCAACGCTGATGCCCTGTCCCGACTCCCGGAAGCTCACGGTCCGAGGGACCCACCGGAACCCATGCCAGATCCCGAGGGAGAGGAGTATATGGTGGGCATTGTGGAGGCGCCGGGGACTCAACGTGAGGCGATGCCTGTGAGTTGGGGATGGGACCCCTGCCGCTGGAAGGAGCGACAGCAGGCCGACAGGGAGATCAGTGGCTTGATGCGATGGCTGGAACGGGGGCGAAAACCGACGTTGGCCGAACAACGGGCCCAAGGGGGAGCAGGAAGGAAGCTGTTGGGACAATGGGCCAGACTACAGGTGAAGGAGGGAGTACTATGCAGGTCTGTCCGAGATCCGGGGCTGGACGAGGAACTCCGACAGATCGTTGTCCCCGAAGGCCAGGTACAAGAGCTCTTGGCAGCGTACCATGATCAGCTGGGCCATCAAGGGCACGAGAAAACGGTATCTCTCTTGAGGCGACACTTCTATTGGCCCAACCTAGAGGCAACGGCACGTATCTTCGTGCAGGCCTGTCCTCGTTGCACCCTGTTCAAAGCCAGGAAGGAAGCACGAGCACCGATGGTCCCCATCCAGGCAAAGGCCCCTCTCCACATAGTCGCAATGGACTTCTTGACCTTGGGTCGGCCGGCGGACCGCTACCAGAACATCCTTGTCATTACCGACCTGTTCACCAAGTACTCCTGGGCCATTCCTACCTTGGACCAGACGGTAAACACCACCGCCACTGCTCTGTGGAGAGCTGTCTTCCAGCCGTTCGGTTGCCCCGAGTTTCTACACTCAGACCAAGGGCCGAACTTCGAGTCTCGGGTGATCAGAGAGCTGTGTAAATTGTATGGCTGCACCAAGACCCATACCACTACTTACCACCCCCAGGGAAATGGCGGATGCGAGCGGTTCAATCAGACCCTATTGAACTTGCTCGGCACGCTAGATCAAGAACATCAGAGCGACTGGGTGAGTGCGTTACCAAATCTGATTCAGGCATACAATAACAGCACGCACAGTACCACGGGCTACGCCCCCACTTATTTGATGTTTGGCAGGCATGTGCGGATGCCCACCGACTTATTGCTGGGGACGGCAGCAACCGAGGAGGAGGGGAACGTAACCGAGTGGGTAGGGCGCCACCACCAACGCCTCCATTTTGCATACGAGCAAGTCTCGAGACGGATCCGAGCGGCTGGGAAGAAAAACAAGAGGCTCTATGACCGGACGGCTCGAGAGGCCCCCCTCCTTCCAGGAGAAAGGGTCCTGATAAGGGACAACCGGCGACAGGGAAAGGGGAAGCTCAGTGACCGATGGGAGACTACACCATATGTGGTCGAGGGCCAGCAGCGGCCTGGACAGCCAGTTTATACGATTCGGCCCGAAGGAAAAGCCGGGCCTGCTAGAGTGGTCCATCGGAACATGATCCGCCCCTGTCCGAACTATCCCAGCCCCGTAGAGGAGGCACCAACGGAGCCTGAAGCTGTAGCCCCGTGGATAGCAGGATGGGCCGTGATCCCAGGAGAACGGGTGAATGTCCCCGCAGAAATGGCCCCCAGAGACCCGATGGATATGCCTGTGGACATCGACCCTGTTTCGCCACCACGACGGTCCCAGAGGGAGAACCGAGGCCAGCCCCCGGCACGCTATGGAGAATGGGCGACTGCAAGGCGTTCTAGGGACTAGAACGGTTTGGCAGGGGGGTATGTCACGGGGTGACGAAAAGGAAGCAGAACTAAGTTCCCGCGGGAATTATGTTCCGGCCGGACCGGTGTTACGGTAACACCGGCCCACTTCCGGGTTGCGCGTTATGTCACCATAACAACGCTAATGACGGATTGACATCTGGTGCGGAGGATTAAACGCCGGGATCTGCGCGAGGATTATGAAGGCGGAGGAACCATATAAAAAGGAAGTTCAGAGACCAGGAAGTTGGTGATTCTCACGGGGTGATTCCCACGGGTTGTTCGTTCTCCCGGTCGTTCTTCCTGGTTGTCCTCTCCTTTGACTGTGTTCCCCTGAGCGAAGTGGATCCCTTTTGACGTTTGGGCTGGCGTGCGAAGGTATCTGAGGATTATTGTGGGGTTTGGCCGTTCGGCTGTGCGGCAGATATAACAGCGATCGAGTGGAGATACTGAGGACGGAAAGAGAGTGAGTTACGAGGACCAAGTGCAGACCAAGCCGCGCCATTATCATCTGAGAGAAGATAAGTAATATGATCGTGGAATTTGATTGAATGCATGTACCTGCACTGAGATTGATATAACGTTGTGAAGTGGATTGATCACGAGGGTTGTGTCACCGGAGAGTGTATGGATTAAGGGATCCGTTGAACTCTCGTCTTCTCCTCCGAGTGTGGGCAAGGAAACGCTTGGTCCCCGGGTCAGTGAGGAGGTATTCTCGCTCTTTCGCTATTGGGTGGGACTCGATCCAGCCTGTCAGTGGAAGGAGCGATCGTTGGGTGAGTGCTGGCTCTATTTTCACTACGAGTGGATATGCAGTGTCTGAAGTGGTGTGTTTACACAAGAAATTGCTTGAAGTGAAGTTACAGGGTGTGGGGAATATATACAGAGTTATGCCGTATGCTCACCATTTCGAAAGCCCACCACTGTCACCGTAACAAAAACAACCCAGGCGTTCAGTGTGAAGATTCTCCTTACCTGGTGGACGATTGTGTGTACATGTGTTAACTTACCCTGCTGTACAGATTGAAGGATCCTCCTGGCCCACACTGTATGTGATGTCGCTGTGAAGAGAGGTGGACACCAGAGTAATTCATTGTTTCGTCTGGACCGAAGCACCTTCCAGCCGTAAGCCCCTCACTCGTTCTAAGAACATATACCTGTTGTTGAACTACTTACTCTGCTGTGCAGATTGAAGGATCCTCCTGGCCAAGCGCCGTATGTGATGTCGCTGTGAAGAGAGGTGGACACCATAGTTATTCCTTTCCTCGTCTGGACCGAAGCATCTTCCAGCCGTAAGCCCCCTCACTCGTTCTAAGAACATATACCTGTTGTTGAACTACTTACTCTGCTGTGCAGATTGAAGGATCCTCCTAGACAAGCGCCGTATGTGATGCCGCTGTGAAGAGAGGTGGACACCATAGTTATTACTTTCCTCGTCTGGACCGAAGCATCTTCCAGCCGTAAGCCCCATCACTCATTCCAAGAACATATACCTGTTGTTGAACTACTTACTCTGCTGTGCAGATTGAAGGATCCTCCTGGCCAAGCGCCGTATGTGATGCCGCTGTGAAGAGAGGTGGACACCATAGTTATTCCTTTCCTCGTCTGGACTGAAGCATCTTCCAGCCGTAAGCCCCCTCACTCGTTCTAAGAACATATACCTGTTGTTGAACTACTTACTCTGCTGTGCAGATTGAAGGATCCTCCTGGCCAAGCGCCGTATGTGATGTCGCTGTGAAGAGAGGTGGACACCAGAGTTATTCCTTGTCTCGTCTGGACCGAAGCATCTTCCAGCCGTAAGCCCCATCACTCATTCCAAGAACATATACCTGTTGTTGAACTACTTACTCTGCTGTGCAGATTGAAGGATCCTCCTGGCCCACGCCGTATGTGATGTCGCTGTGGAAAGAGGTGGACATATGAAATATTCCTTGCATCGTCTTGACTAAAGCAGCTACAAGTTCTACTTACCAGGATACTCCCCCACTCAGTGGACGGGTGGCCGACTCCTCTTTTCCCCGACCGGCCACGCACAGGCACGAGCTGCCGAAGGGAACTCCACGCCTTCCCGGCGTCCGCGGTCCGATCCCGTTCTGGTTGGGAGACACAGAACCAACATTGAGACTTTTAATTAATTTTAACAAAATAAACCTTGTAAATGTTTACTCTCGCGTCTGTCTGGTTTTCCTGGTACGCTCCTCGAGGTGATCCTGGGTTTCAGGGGTGGGTGCAGTCTGGCTTGACCCCCCGACCTGTGACACTAATGTCTGCTGAAAATTCACTTTGCCATCACAGAAATATAAATATATTTAAATAGTCAAGTCACCTTTATTTATATAGCTATTTATATTTATAATTATACAGATTGTTTCAAAGCAGCTTTACAGTGATAACAGGAAAAATAATGCAACAAAGTTTGTTTCTGCTGTACAGCATTATCTAGAAGGAAATAACATTAGTTCAGCAGTAAGTTCAGTGATGGTTCATTTTTGTTGTAAAAAAGTTAATAATTTAGTTCATTTATATATAGCCGCTCTGGAGAAAACAGTGATGTCATTATTTTAGCTTATAAAGATATTTCACAATACTACTGTTTTTCAGTATGTTTGATCAAAATAATGCAGCCTTGGTGAGCATAAGAGACTCCTTTCAAAAACATTACAATTTTACCGTTAATTTACATAGCACATAGCACACAGATGGCCTAAATGCCACACGGACTAAAAACAACACACAAGAACACAGACTAAAAACCATAAAACGCTGATTTATTTTACTTTATTGTTGAGAACACCGTCTTTGTTTTGAAAATTGCTTTAATTGAATGTGTTAACTTTCTGTGCTGAAGACTATAAAAAATACAAATAAAAATGAAGTACCAGTATAAGAATACTGTGTAAATGTCATGGTACATAAATATGGTCATTCAGTAACTTGGTATATATTAAAGCACTAATCCAAGGTACTAAAGAGCTAATTTAGCATGCTGTTCAATGGTGTGCATCATACGTGAAGGATCCAAACCAGAACTAAACTTCTTTTGTATAACATAAGCCATGTGAATTGGGATGAAATGAAAGTGAATATTTGCTAATAATGTTGAGGATCTAGGTTGGGGCAAACACAAATCCCTTTAATGCTGGTGACAGGTTGATTTACAACCTTTCTGCCGCTGGAACAATTTATCTCATTAGTCACAGTCATTGCTAAATGTCAGGCCTCTCCTAGCCTGTCTAATGTTATGCTATGAAACCCTCTGCTAAAACAATAGCACACGGCTGCTGCGTCTTCTCTACTGGAATGCGGTAGCATGAACAACATGCATGAGGTTCTGACATAGCAGTTGTTCCAATCAACTGGATGTGGACTGAGCTTTGTTGCTGGCCAATTCTGACATGTTTTCTACAAATGTGAAGAAATGGAAGAGGAAGCATAGCCATAACTAATTATGTTAGTTAGTCTATTCGTAGCTAGAGTCTAGCGGATAGATCATGTGTGCTCTGAAAGGTTATTTACTTCCATTTCTCTCTACAGTACCTTATAAAATAAGTAGCAAAAAAGCCAAAATACATAATTTCAGTTCAGTTCTCTAGGGATGAACAATATATCTTGCACCATTTTTGTTATCAGCCAATGTTTGAATTTTTTTATTTTAACGGCATCTTTTGATATTTGAATATTTAAATTAGCATGTGTAATTTAGCATCTTCTAAAAACACTAGTAATTTGATAACACAAATATTTAACAAATCTCAAATTTAATATACATTTCCATGTAAATTAAATGCTGTGATGCCTTTATTCACTTGGTATTTAATTCTAATCGTTTTATTCTTAATTTCTTTATTCACAAAATTGGGAAACACTTTATAAGGTTTAATTTGTTAACATTGGTGAGCATGAACTTACAATGAGCAACACTTATACTGCATTTATTAATCGTAGTTAATGTTAGCATCAACATGTACTAATACATTTTTACAATGTTACGTTTTCTGTGAAGTAAGAATAATGTACATCCAGCCGGTTGTTATCTCAGAATAAACCCCGACAGGGTGATTAGGGCCCTGGCGCGAAGCGTGTTATCTGTTTTTAGCGGTTGTTATCGAGGAATCACATTCCGCTGGATGGCGCGATTGACCAATCAGAATCAAGTATTCCACAGAGCCTTGTAATAATGTTGGATAATGCACTGTGAATGTGAACATGAACATTTTATTAACGGACATTACCAAAGATAAGTAAATTCTGTAAGAATGTATTTCTCATTGTTGGTTCATGTTAGTTAATGCATTAAAGGGGGGGGGTACAATGGTGTTTCATGTATTCAGAGTTGTTTACATTGTTAAAGAGATGGATTCTCATGCTAATAATGGCCAAAGTTTGAAAAGTTATTTTGAACGAATAACAGAGAATTTCTGTGCTGAAAATCATACTTCCGGGTTGCAACACGTTTCGGCTGGTTTTTTTCTATCGTAGATCTAATGACGTAGACCAGAGTGGAACTCCTTATATGAGCATTGCTCTCGGAAAAGCGCGTTCACGCACACTTCGACCAGAGGAGAGAAAGACCGCGCTCATTGACGCGCTACTACCGGAAATCATCATCAGAAGCGCTAAATAGGAATGGTTGATGTCAAGAATGTCTCCAAAAAAGTGTGTTTTGGGATGTGAGGGAGGGAAGCTTACCTTGTTCAGCTTCCCAAAGAACCCAGTGTTACTGGAACAGTGGATGCAGTTTGTATTTCCGGGACAGCAAAGGAGTTCGGCAAGTGCGGTTTTGTGTTCTGGTCATTTCAGTGACGAATGTTTTATTAACAAGGCCCAGGCCGTCGCTGGATTTGCAAACCGGTTGCAATTAAAACCTGGCACGGTCCCAGTGATAAAACACCCCATTCATGTAAGTACAACGGTATCACGCGCTCCCGCTTGACTCTATAGCTCCGCCCACGCCCAGAATCAAGGACCTCGGCTTTTTCCGGATAGAATCGGAAAGCTGTATTTTTATTTTATAAATATGATGAAACTAAAGACTTTTTGGAGATATGAAGGACACACTATTACTCTATAGGTACTCAAGATTAACATGAGATTGACTGAAACTAAGTATTTTACCCCCCCTTTAACTAATGTTAACAAATGATACCATATTGTGAAGTGTTACACAAAATTGCTTTGAGTTTTAATATTGACTTTTATAATTTATCAGCTATAACATGAAAATAATTATCAGCCACAATTTGAATATCAATTCATCCCTATATAACAAATATGGTCATACGATATTCATCCATATTTGTAAAGAATTACAAAAACATAACATGTTTAGCATATAGTTTTATAAAATACTAGTTAGAGTTAACATTGTGGCAGCAATAGACCCCATATTAACGTATTATGATTTTAAGTAACAATAATTGTAGTTCTGTCATGACAATTCTCAGAGGGTTTGGCATAGTAATGGATATGACAATGTTAAAGGGGTCATGACATGAGAAACCAAATTTGCCTTGATCTTTTGGTATATAAGAGGTATTTGTACCATTAAAACGTCCTGCAAGTTTCATAGCTTAAAACTTCCTCCCCATTATAAACGAATCATTTATTTAATCAAGCTCTAAATACAGCTCGTTCTGGATCCATGGTAAGAAGTGACGTCACAGTACGAAGTGACGTACCAGCGTTTGCATAAAGACCGCCTCCAGCACAAGACAACTACGCTTTAAGCGCAAGGCAACTACGCTCATTTCGTATCGTTGTCGCGCCCGCGCACTGCGCGCCTCACAAGTGTTCAGTCGACGGACAGCGAGTGGGTCTGTGTACAGGGAAATTACGATGCCACGCAGATGTGCTGTTCCTGGCTGTGGACAAACAACATCTTTGAATACGCTGCGAAAGATCCAGTCGTCAGGGAAAAATGGATGCACTTTATTTTTTATTTTTATCCACTTTATTTCACGGCAGTGTTAGTTTAAGCGTTTGTTCTATACATTTGAAGGATGACTGTTTTGAGAACAAATCCCAAAATGATGCTGGCTTTTCCAGAAAACTGTTGCTCAAAGATAAGTCCGTGCCGACTATTCTGGGCTCAACAACGACGAAGCAAACTGTAAGTAATGTATTTAAAACTTTAAACTTTTTAAATACGCCGAATCCGCAAATGTTCTGGCTGGGGGTGTTAATAATTGATGCATAGGCACTGACGTTAGCCAATCATAACAGTGGGCGTTAACACTGAACTCTTAAAGGGGAAACACCCCCAAAACAGACTGTTTGAATCAGAGGATGAGAAACAGGGTGGGAAAAGGTCATAAATCACTACATTTAAAAAAAAAAAATGTAAAAAAAACTATAGTAATACTATAATTGCACCTAAGGGAACATAATAATAAAATAAAAAAACCCATGTCATGACCCCTTTAATATATGTTTGGTCTTGGTGGGATAGATCTGCTATACTACACTGCTGCTGCTGTTTATTTATGCTGCTGCTGCAGAGCAAGTATGGGACTTGCTACTGCCAATACATACACAACACGCTGCTGTGAGTAAGTAAGAGAGGCTGCTGCTGAATAATAGCATACACAAGTTATCCTTAGCAGATCTATACAGGTGGAGCTGGGGAATGTTTCTAAAAGTGTGCTGCAAATTGCTACAGCAAACCCTGACCATTTGAAAATTCAGCAGTAAGATCATTGGCTGCTGATACAGCAGGAACCAATCAGCTGTGCCATATAGAGAACGATATGACAGCAAAAGTTGAGTTGAGGACTACATGCCATCTTTTTAATGACAGAACTTTGTATTTGGGTGGAAACTGGAATTTTTGCAAAATGCTGTAGATTCTCAAATCATTGCCAGACAACATTGAAAAGACAGCTATTGCTTAAAGTTGCAGCACTACAGACAAGCTAACCAGCAACTAAACAAAACAGTTAAACCCATAAAAACTTTACTCTGGGCCAGTGTTGACACTGCAGTTCAGACAATTATGTGAAATTGAAAACAAGGCCCTGTGGCACTCGAAGTGGCATCCACTGGAGAGGCCACACTGTTTCAATAAGAGTTTCTGGGACTCTGACTCAAAGTTTAGATTTCCCTAAAGTGCAAGTTGGCAGCAAAAAGCAGAGAAAGCTGACTGTGGGTAGTGAGTTTGCGCAGAGAGTTTTAGGCTCAGAGGATCAGACGTTGGCTCCTTATGACACCACAAACCAGCACAGACGCACACACGCTCCATCCGACCCCCCACTGCAGAACTGCATCCTGGGAGGGCAGCTGCAGTCTGCTGCTGTCAGCCTAGTGGAAGGCTGACAGAACTGGGGTGGCATCCATCACCCGGTGACACACACCATCACGAGTCCACAGACGCACACACTCGTCTGTCCCTGAAAAGCGTTCCGCCACCATCGCTCATGGGGTGAGACATATGGGACAATGCGGTCAGGATGTGGTTGATTCTTCAGCTGAAATAAGCAATTAAATAAAATGAATGCAAAGATTAACATTTGGGTTCATTTGGGGGAACAGCCACAAAATACATAAGCCTAAACTTAAAGGGTTAGTTCACCCAAAATTGTTTCTCATGACGTTCCAAATCCAAAAGCCTTTCGTTCATCTTCGAAACACAAATTAAGATATGTTTAATGAAATCGGAGTAATTTCTTTCCCCCCTTTGAAACTCTGTTTACCTAAAACTCAAAACTTCAAAACATTCATAAAGAGATTGTGCAATAGAAATAAGTCTTCTGAAGATACACACTTTACATGATGAACAGATGTAATTTAGGCTTTTATTCACAAATAAGCTTTGATCAGCGAACACACACATAGCTCTCATATTTGTTAAACAGAAGCTCACGCATGCTTACATGATGCGCCAGAACCAATGGAGTTCATTCTCGTGTTACGCAGCATGTTTAAAGGGCCCCTATTATGGATTATTGAAAATGACCTTTCATGTGTGTAACATAGCTCTAAGTGAATGAAAACATCCTGCAAAGTTTTAAATCTGAAAGTGCACCGTATATAAAGTTATTGTCTTTCAAAAATAAGAGGCAACTCTGAGTCAATGAAATCAATTGTTTTTCAAACGAGTCATAAGGCGCTTCGTCGTGACGTCAAGACGAAACATTAGCCCACCCACTTATTGCGCGCGCAGACACCAGGTAAAATTAAACCTCAAACCGGCAGCTGATTCCTGTGGACACTAGACAGCATCATGTCAAGGAGACGCTGCTCTACAATGTGACGGTAAATCATTTTTTTTTCATTGCCCAAGGACGAGCATGTGAAGAATCTGTGGTTAAAATTGAGGCGGCAGAGGCTCAGTGGTTCATGTAGATTGTCTACAAACCGGAAGGTTGGTGGTTTAATACCCGGTTCCACTTGACCAAGTGTCGAGTTGTCCATGAGCAAGACACCTAACCCCAGCTGCTCTCGACGAGCTGGATGGTGCCTGGCTGACACCGCCGTCGGTGTATGAATGGGTGAATGTGAAGCAACATGTAAAGCGCTTTGGTGGCCATTGGGTCTGTGAAAGCGCTATATAAATGCAGTCCATTTAAAATGAATCTTTACCATGATACTACTGCAGTATAATCCTAAACTATTCCTGTTAACTTTATTTTACTGACGACTGCTTCTCAAATATCGGAGTTCAATGCAGGATTCGCAAACCGCTTGCTCTTGAATGACGGTTTTCAAAATACTAGTTTTGAGATTTACATTGTGTAGGTCTCCTGCTAACTGGCTAACTCATGTTATCACTGTCTTACTGAAATACTTCTGCTAATCAGCTGTGGGCCACTGTTACATAAAACTGTGTCTATTAATGCAGATTATCTGTCGTTCTCACTACTTTAAGGAAAGATTAAGCATGGAGCAAGATTTGTTTTTACCAATGTTTATGTTACATCAGTCATTCAAGCTAGAGCTCGGCTAACGTATATACATTGCATACATGCACTGTTATTGATACAGTTTCCACATGTTCACCGCAATATATTAGAAACATACTCTGTAAATAAATTAGTAAAATAATTGGTTGATGGACATGCACTTGTTAATGCTGATGGTAATGAATTGAAATATCTCATAATGTACCTCAAACTGAGTAGTGAATCACTGAAACGTCCTGCTCGAGTCGTCCTTGCGATGGAGGTTCGGGTTGAAAAACTAGTTCTTCTAGTGTTTCATCATCGCGCTCGCATTGATATGGTCAAATCGACGTCATTGTTCGTTACTGTGTTTATTTTACGGTGTAGGAAGCCTCAGGACGCGCAGAGCTGTCGTTGTTATGGCAATGGGAGTTTTTGTTTTCGACGCGTGCTGTACTTGTGTTCTGAAGATGAACGAAAGTCTAATGGGTTTGAAATTACATGAGGGTAAGTAATTGACAAAATTTTCATTTTTTGGCAAACTATCCCCTTAACCCTCTGGTACTGTTCGAGTGTCGGTTAAAAATGACCTTTTTATTTCCATGAAATGATTGTACTATATTTTAGCTCAATAAGGTTTGGGTTTTATGGTACTAAATTATACTTATTCAGTTACATTTATTCACCTTTTGAGCATGGGCATTTCCAACTTAAACTGTTGTACTGTAAATATTGAATGCTTTGGAGCACATACTTCAGTTTGGTCTCTTTTAAAAGAAAGACTGAACTTGGCAGGTTATTGCTTAAGTGAAAAACGTTTAAAAAAGTGAAATTCAAAAATGATAACATCTTACATTTATTGTTATGAAAATGTTATATGAAACACATTTTACTCTAAAACTTGAAAGTTCTGTTATAATTAAATATAATAGCATGCAATCTATGTGAAATGTAAACTGTAATGTAAACTGCTACTAACATTAAGCTCTGACACAGGTTGCACTTTCCCTGATACTCTAATTTTATATAAATGATGTTCCCATCTGCATCTGCTTATTATGGAATGAATGTTAGGGGAAGTTGTTCCCTAATGAGCAGGGCGTCACTGTTAACATTCCGGTAATTATGGGTAGGACTTGAGTGCCCATCAGCATAGGGGAGATTGATGCCCTGCGTGCCTCTCCTGATCAGAGATCAGTCTTTAGCGGTCTCCTCCTGGCAGAAGCCGACTACAAATTCATCACAACTACTCAACATGCCGGAGCTGGAGAGAACAAAACAGCAGGTATAGGAGTGCACACACCTCTCTCGCAACCATCAATGCCAAAATACATAATAACACAAATACACTGAATTTACACTCTCACAGACACAAAAATCCCTAACCATGCACACATTTATCAAATATATATATACACTACAAAAACTTCAACAACTTGGGGTTGTAATATATGCTCACCAAGGCTGCATGTATTTGATCACAAATAAGGTAAAAATAAATATTGTAAAATATTACAATTCAAAATAATAATCTTTTTTTAAAACGTAACGTGTTCCTTTGACGGTAAAGCTCCATTTTCAGCATCATTACTCCAGTCTTCAGTGTCACATGACCAATCAGAAATCATTCTAATATGCTGAATTGTTGCACAAGGAATTTAATTTATTAAGGCCCGTTCACACCAAGAACATAATGTTTTTGATCATTCACAAATTTAAAATGTCTTCTTTGTTATAATTTTGAGTTTTAATCCAAATTTAATGATTATTAAATGATAATTTCAAGTTGAGTTAGGGAATAAATTATTTATTTAAGAATTCGAAAGCATTTGTGTAGCAATATTTGAAACTGTCTTTATCTTATCATTTATAAAATATACTTAACTGGTCCTGTTTTCTTTTCTGGGCTTTGTTTCCCCAAATATCTGCTTGCTGCATGTGTCACCATCATGTTTAGTTGTATTCAGTTCAAGGACTTTTTTTTGCAATCAGCACGTGTGTTTCTTTGTCTTTGTTTTCCCGCCACTGATCAGTCAAAATGGACACCTACATAATCACCACAGCTGTTTGTCATTGTCTCATCCTCACTGTGTATTTAAGTTGCTCTTGAGTTCTCATTCATTGTCCGGTATTGTTCATGTTTACACGCTGCCTCGCATGTTGGTTATTTTATTCTTTGTTGTGAATAATAAACCCTGTGTTATATATTCATCTTCTTCGCGTTAAAGCATGAGGGACAGGTGATAATGTTCTGGAATGTGGGTTGTACACGTGCTATTAAGTAGAGGCCACAATAAGCTAGCATTATAAACATTGTGTTAATTCTGTGGAATGTTTAAGTACAGTATAATTGGGATATAGAAAATATCCAGTGTTTTTTTTTTTTTTAACTACAAAGTGTATGATGATGTCATGGATGCTGTAGAAAATGGGAACAGTGAATATTTTTTTATTGAAGAGGGATCTGGAGATGCCTGTGAACTGGAATAGGAAACTAAACAACCCAATGACCACCCATCTGATGTGGACAAAATCAAGTCATTCAAGATCACAGACCATGCCCCGTAACGGGTCTCGCTGGCTGATAAAAGGCTTTTTCAGGTCAAGATATCACTAATGCTGCAGTAATTCCGAAAGTTTTTGTCTGAAGATATGAACAAAATAGGGGACACTGCAGACACTGTGGTAAAGGCTACACCAACCACAGACAGCAACATAGTGTCGGCCCAGATCTGGTACACATTGAATGTGCAATGTCCGCCTCTGCTTTTTTAGAGGACAAGAACTGTCTTTGGGACTATCATAATTGAATATGGCTATGAACAGAGCTAAATCACGTAAATACGCAAGGTTTCATTTAGTTCATCAGTTTTTTGGGATTTAGGAAAAAGTACAACTGCAAAAAAACTTTCTTTAAAAAAAAAAACATTTCATCTTTTGTAATGCATATACAAGGAGATTGGACAAATAATCATGTTTAATAGAAAAAATTGTGTATCTATTTTTTTACGAACACCATTTATTTCAATATGGATCATTTTTAAGCATTCGTGTAGGTTTTTTTTGGTTTATGTTAGGGTTAAAATAAAAGACCATTTGTTTGATATTTTGTTATTTAATGCAATGACATGCAAACAAAACAAGAAACATTTTTATACATTTTCCTATCCCTTAATGCTAAATGTGGATAGGCAGCTACAAACAAGCTATGGACCCATTTCTCTATACTGCTTTATTAAAACATTGTTCTGATTGTTTTAGCATTGAGACATCAGCATTGGCTCAACCAATGGCATGAGTTTGTGATCAATGGCAATCAAGCAAGATATCATAATACATTACCTCTAAAAGACCACTCATTGAGCAAAAGCACACTATTTATGGTTTTAAGCTATATCATCTATATATCATGTCTGTCTCTCCGTCCCTGCACCTTCCCAAAAGGACATTCATCAGCACAGGACACAGGCATTGCAATATCACTGTGGCCAAACAAAGTGCTGAGTGTTTCTGTGTATGTGTCCAGGTTTGCAAAGACAAAAATAATCTCTCATAGACTTGGATTCTAAAAAAAACTAAAAAAAATGCTGAGTCAGTCTTAGTAGGTACAACATTTTTTGACTTTTTATATTAGCTCCTGATATGGGACTGCACAGTCATATTCAGACCATTTTTAGAGTCAATGAAAGTCTTTTTGGGAGTATTTTCTGCACTACAAAACATCTGTCAGACCTTAGTTTTTTTTCTTCTGTTTTGCTTGTCTTGATTGCTTTATTTCTCATTATAGATTTCCCTCCTCATTTCTATCTAGGCCATCCTTCACTCTGTGAAACAAACACTCGGAGGCAGCTAAATATAACCTGGCATCCTTTAAACTTGTCCTCTGTGAAACTTGGAGTTTAGCGGAGTTGCACGGTGATATTTATCTCCTTCGGTGTCAAATGCTCACACATTTTTTATTTTTTTTGCTAGGCAAAGCGCTGCTCATGTTTCACAAAGTGTAGTGTCAAACGTGTTTGTCTGATTCACCCGTTCATGCTAGCAGGTGTGTATAAGAGAAAGTGACAGTCAGAGTTTCCAAAACACACACTGTTGCCATTCAATGTCAAACAGTGGAAATTAACAAGGAAGGAACACAGTTCACTGACCCAAACAACCCCTGCATCATCATGCATTTGACAGCATCTGTATATATGCATACAATTTTTGGGATTTTTTTGTCTGTGTGTGAGAAAGGTATTCTATTTTGTTCTATTTTGAGTGAGAGACAGGTGTTCGGGTGGCTCCTGTTTAGTTTCTAAATCAGGAATATGACTCCTCTCTGAATAAATAATGCAATCTATGTTTGTATGTGTGCTGCTTAAAATGATTAGGATGACACCTGCGGCCCTGTTGCAATGGAGACGTGAGGATGACACACACACACACACACACACACACACACACGCACGCACACACACACACACACACACACACACACACACACACACACACACACACACACACACACACACACACACACACGGGCTTCTGCTTTCCATCTGTCCTGACATTTTGACAACATGTGGTTTAAGAGCGGTTTATTTACTGGGTTCTGGGAGTGAATCTCACACTCTTAAAATGTGCTTTGTTTCTATCCTTGAGTTTATGTTAAGCATCCCTCTGGTTAGTCCACTATTTAGAAATGCAATGTATTCAAAACCAGACAATAATAGTTGTTTAGATTATTGTATGAAAAAAAAGTTTAAATATAGTTTAAATTGTGAAGAATTTATACAAAATTGCATTGTTTACATAAACAGTTAGTATTTGTTGCACTGCTTTTTAGTTTATTCTGATTTACAGCAAATACAAACAATTATTTACGTATATATTTTTTAAATATTGATAATATCGATATTTAAAAATATATACACGTAAATATTTATTTAAAAATATATACACGTAAATATTTTTTAAAATATTGATTAAACATTGATTATATCAATATTTAAAAATGTATACGTAAACAATTGTTTGTATTTAAATCAATCACCTTTAAAAAACAACAACAAATAGACAAACAAACAAACAATAAACATCCAGGAATGTTCCTATAAACATTTGGAGGAAATGTATTTACATGGAAGCATATACAAAATAATACATAACAAATAAATAAAAAAGATCCAAAAAATTGGTCTCAAAAATAGGCTTCAATTTTTATTATGTGAAATCGCTTTTTTCAAAAAAAAAAAAAAAATTTAGAAAAAAAAAAAAAATGTGGCATGGATGTTTTCATGTGATTAATGCCAGATGATTCACCCAAAATTCCTGTTCTCAGCCTTTACTGACAGTGATAGTGTTCCCTTTATTCCCTTTGAAATAGAAATGAGAAGACCAAAGAATGGCAGATCCATAAACAAAAAGATCAATATCGCTTCTACCACACACAGTGCCCTACAAACATTGATTATTATATGTACCCCAGCCAGAACGAGATTGAAAACTTACACTGCATGTTTCCTCCTATCCTGATCAAAAACAGTTAGGGTTTCCAGAAAAAGCATCAGTGATACTGAGCAGTCCTCTATGAAGGTTAACAAATCAGCAGGACCTCTTTAATGCCTTCCAATAACAGTTCTCTCCTCCATCTCACTTGCTCTTTTAGTCACGTGGTGTTCAGGTGAGGTCTGACATGCAGTGTACATATTGTTGTCGAAATAAGCACAGTGTCATCCAGCAAACCAAGCTAATGAAAGCAGACACAAAACTAAACATAAATATACAGTAAGGCAGCAAAATACTCCTTATCAAATACAAAAAGGAAAAGTTAACAAAAAAAAAAAAAAAAGCAAAGCAAAACTAAATTATAAAAAAACTAAAAAAGCAAAGCAAAGCAAAAATTAAAAACAAAAAATGCAGCAGAACAAAGCAAGAAACAAAATTAAAAAACAAAAGTAAAACAAAAGCAAAAAACAAAAGCAAAACCAAAATTCAAAACCAAAACCAAAAGCAAAAACCAAAAGCAAAAACCAAAAGCAAAAACCAAAAGCAAAAACAAAATTCAAAATCAAAAATTCAAAAACAAAAGTAAAACAAAACCAAAAGCAAAACAAAATTCAAAAACAAAAATTAAGCAAAGCAACAAACAAAACAAAAGTAAAACAAAGAAAATGTTTTAATACAAATTGAAGAAAAACAAAACAAAAACAGGGAGATCACACAGTAAGTTTTATGTCAGATCTACGCTCCGGCTTCTGACTACACTTTAATTAAATAACAGACTAAAGTATTATCATTGAAAATAATGGTGCTAAGACAATTTATGTTTTCTTGTCTGATCAATATGAATTATGTTTCT
Source organism: Phoxinus phoxinus (assembly GCF_949152265.1). Taxonomy (NCBI): domain Eukaryota; kingdom Metazoa; phylum Chordata; class Actinopteri; order Cypriniformes; family Leuciscidae; genus Phoxinus; species Phoxinus phoxinus. Next base: position 25,208,167 of record NC_136883.1, on the reverse strand, counting down.
GATGCCTTTTTAAAAATATATTTTTAGCATGCTGACAGAACTAATTTGGAACTAGTTCAGTGTTAGTCATCCTAATTGTATCCTTTGAAAAGTGAAAATATAAAACAGAGAGGGACAGGAAGTAGAAAGGCAAGGGAATAAACAGATTCATCAAAAAAAAAAAAAAAGACTGGGAGAGAAAAGAGAGACAGCAACGTCTCAATCATCTCTCTAGGCTTTCTCAATTGCGAAATCCTTCCAGAAAACATTCGCCCCCTAAAAAGTCCCACAATGCACCGTGAAAACCAGAGAGCATCGATTCTCACTATATTCCCTTAACAGAAGGTCTGAAGCGCGAAACATAAATCATGTGAGCCAACTCACTACATATAATGACACATGACACGTGATGTGTTTTTTTTTAAATACAACCCATTATTTAATTATGTTTCAGCAAAAACATACATCGACAGATGCTAACATTTATACGGTAATTTATTTATAGCTGAAATGTTTCACGTATATGTAACAAGCAAAGTATGAATCATAATGTTCTTGGCCTCATCCTTCCCTTGGGTCATTTTGACCTGTGTTTTTTTTTTTTTTTTTTTTTTTTTTACATATTGAGTGTTCATCGGAGGGCTCCATGACCCCAGGAATTTTGTCGCACTTGAACCACGAATTAATTTTTTTTTTTACAAATATGCTATTTGCCCCCCATAGAAATTAATGGAATGCGTGGAAATGCTTCAGTACACATAGAAAACACTACAAATGCTCAAAATTCAACTTTACCAAATAATTATTTTATAATGTCTACATGTGTATATGAATGCATTGCATACTGAAGAAAAACTGACTCTAGGACCCAGCGGAGCAGCTCAGTTGCTCCAAATATAAGGCTAGATGTATATATAGTAGCAAGAGTTATGAAATATCATGTTATATATATATATATATATTTTTTTTTTTAATTATTAGTTATTTTTAATTTAAGTTGAAAGAATGAGAGGAATGTGCTTAAATTTTTTGTTATTTATTGATTACATCAAGTAATTTAAAAGTGAATAAAATTAAAAAGAACAAAAAAAGAATACAAAATTGCAATAAAAATTGAACAAATATTATCAAAATGAAATAAAATAAGCTTTCTGGACCAAAAAACACACAAACAAATGTAAGGCTTCGGGTAATTTTGACCCGCAAGGGAAGGATTTGTTACAGGACGTGAGGGAACGATGAGGATAACATTAGAAAATCATGTCAGAAAATCTGCTGCTGTTCATAAATACACAAGTAGTGATGTTGTTCAATGAGTGTCCCAATGTGTAGTGAACCAGAGTCCGTACTGTACCGTACTGTGAGGCCCAATTCGTGCACACGATATTGATTCACGACCTCGGAAGCTGATTGAGACGCACCCAGTGAAGGAATGCAGTGAGTAAGACGCCACATCCTTCTTCGTCCTTCTCCTCTTCCTCATCTGCCAGCGCTGTGTGCACTCCGAGACCCCCTACAGGTGACACGAACGTCTGCGGGTGTCGTGCTGGCTGTGTTTCTGCCTGCAGCTTCGATACAGACCCCCCACCAGCATCATAACGCTCACCACTCCCACAGTCCCCCCACTGCGCCCCGCAGGGAGGAACGCTGGGACCGTGTGTCACACATGACTGCTGGCTGGCTCCTCCACACTCTCTAACAGGCCTCTATTGCTCTTTTGCCTCCACACAAAAACCCATTTTCCCTCGCAGCTCTTTTCAGCTATTCTGGAGGCGTGAAATCAGTTATTCATTTAATTTAAATCAATATGCTTCATTTCTTTTTAATGCATTCAGAGGAGTGTGTTATCCTTTCTTCTATTTAGCGTAATGGATTAGAACACAGTGGCTTTGCTCTCCATTTTGTCTATTTTTTTTTTCTTTTCAATTATTTCATTTACTGTTTGAAAGAAATCCACATTAGAGAAATACAAAGGTCTTCTAGGTAACCAGGAGATCAATATAACAGATGAGAAGCGGTAGCACAAAAATGTTTATTATTAAGCATAATTGGCCTAATTTACCACATAATTGGCCTATTATAAATAACCTCCAATGAAAGACAGGAAAGCCCTCTCCCCTTCAAGGTGCAATGAATGTGAACAGATGATGAATCACTGATCCACTGGATGAAAATATTAAATATACAGGAACTTTTCTATCAGTGCAACACTTAAATGTTCTATCCTGTAGCGCAAACAGTAGAACATGGTGTTAGCAACGTCAAGGTCATGGTTTTGTTTCCCAGGGAGTGTATGAATTGATAACATTTATACCTTGAATGCAATGCAAGTCACTTTCGATAAAAGCATCATGCCAAATGCGTAAATGTAAATGCAAAGCAATACTAAATGTTCTCACAATCTCATGATAATGTTCTCGAAATCCAACAAAGACAATGTTCTCACAACACACACACACAAAAAAAAAAACGTTTCCCTAATTCAACACTGAAATTGTTTTCTTTATTATAGGGCTGTCACGATATCAGATTTTACAAACCGTGGTTATGGTGGCCAAAATATTTTACAGTAACAATATATCGCAATTTCTATAGAAACCTTGGAAAAAAATATGTTAATCTTTACTTTGTTTATTTTGTGTTTTGCTTTTTTTAGCCAATGAATCACACCATTGCAAACAATAATTTATTATAATTATTATTATTAAGCACGCTAACAAGTTAAGGTTAACCTGTTAATGTGCATCCCAAGTTGGAGCCTAAATACAAGAAATGACATACCCAAATTAAAATGCATAGTTCAAGAAGCCTTTGGACTTCAAACATATCGTCAGAATAAATTCAATCAATGATACAATTGAGATTCATGGAACATTTTTAAGACCATGCTATGTTTTTAGCTTAGCACAGCGTCAAATACAATTTATGAGAACAACTATTATACAACATAATCGCGCTATAGCATCAGTCGAATGATTGAAATAACTTCCTTCTGTGAACTGATGTGGTTTCTTATCACAGAATGAGGCAGACATTATATTATTGTTATATAGTGATAAAGGCTATGTTGATTGCATTACAAATATACATTATTCTTACGAAACTAACCAAGATGTCTTGAATAACACAGATAAATCATATACTGTCATATTTTACAATGGTGTGTTAATTATCTTCACGTTTAATCAGCAAATAAAAAAAAAAAACAATGTTTTATTCAGCTAAAGCGATAGCTGGATGTATTTGTCCATATTAGGGATTTCCTGGAATGTCAAAAGTAAAATTTTTCTATGGGTCTTACTTGTGGAGTTTCTGTGCAAGGACACCCTTCGGTGTTGAGTTTGAATGAATCTAATGGCGCTTTTCCACTACACAGTACCAGCTCGCCTCGGCTCGCCTTTGTTTGGTTTTCCACTGTGTAAAAGTTGTACCGGTACCTGCTTCCAGGTACTTTTTTTCGTATCACCTTCAGCGAGGTTCTAAGCGAGCTGAGGCGATACTGAAACGTGACATGACACACGGCAGACTGCTGATTGGTCAGAGAGAATCGTCACTATTCGCTGCGTCATCACTGCACGCGCCAGACGGAGTATCCTGAATAACCCCGGATACCCCGGATAAATAGTTTTGCCAGAGATTGCGTGATATACCCATTACTAATATTATGTAAAACAGAATACACTCGATTTCCTCCATTGTCCTGTGTGTGTGGGTAGCGGGTGTGTGTCGCGTCACTATGACGACCAGGTACTATTGTGGAGGTACTGTCTGCAATGGAAAACGGAGCGAAACGCAAGCCGAGACGAGTCGAGTCGAGCTGGTACTGGTAATGGAAAAGCGCCATAACACTGGAAATGTTTTCCAAATTCAAGGAAAGTACAACAATTCAACTTGAAATTATCTCACAACCACCGACATTGGAGGTAGTGGAGTAGGAAGAAAATCTTAATAAATCTTTAGGCCAACCCAGAAGGCTAGTTCGCCATTGGTAATTTCTGACGAATTTGTAGAAAACCTTTTTCCTTTTATTCAAGTTCTCCATTTATGACTAAATTGATGTCTATGCTAAATATTGTTCTGCAGTTTTATTCTAGAGTTTTGTTCAATTTGTTTTACAATATACACACTAAATTACAGTCATACCTTAAAGTTGCGATGAAAAGAAAGCAGTGCCACATCTTTTCCTTAGCATTTTGACATAAATCTGAGTGAAATGGATAATTAATAAGAAAAATAAAAAAAATCATCGGGTTATTGAAGAAGGCAGATCTGAGAATAAGTTAGTTTATTAAGAATTACAAATTTAAAAAACCAAACATATATGAATGTTTGAAAACAACATCATTCAAATGCATTAAGAAAATAGAGTTAAACATGAATTTTGAAACTGTTGTAAGTTGCTAACAAGTTTCTACTATACAGGATGTCTGATGGCCAAGCACATACATTCACATCCTTAAGTACTAGTTCTAATGTAAATTCTAATGTCTTTAAAAGCGCAAAACAGTTTCAGAATTCACATTATATTTGTGTGCAACTGATGTTGTAGAACAAAATATGAAACTCTCTTCAACAGACATAAGAAATTCACAAAAGAACCCACGCCTTGAAAACTCTAACAAAGCAAATTGCTCTGTTGTGACAAATTAAAGAATTTCTACACGCCATACGAACCATGAAACCTAATATACAAGACAACACTGTCCGAAACAATCTGCCATGCAGGACGTCCTACAGGGGTGACGTATGAACACAGGTGCACCCTGAGATTGGATCAATTGATTAAAGCCTTTCCATTGCAAGCGACTCTATTCCAGGATGGAGAGAAACAAACGGTGGCGACCTTGACGTCTCAATGGAATATCTCCTCACTCTGCTGTTGATAATTAATTAGAGTTGCTAATTATTCAGCATCAACCAATTACAAGGTTGAAAGAATCTAAGTCATAGGGTGTTCACTTTCACAACAAACTCAGATTCGAGAAGAAAAAAGACAGAGCTTATTTTCTTTCATCAAGTTTGTGGTAGGGTCAATGTCATGCCCTGATTTTTACTCACTCCTGAATGTTAAAGTGTTTGTTTTGGGTTCTGTTTAGCTTGAGCACAAATCACTTACTTAAAATATTCCTGTTTCAATCTGAACAATCAATCATGACTCAGCTACATCATTATAAGGAACACTACCATCATACACAAATCTCCATGTTTGTATTTTGATTATGAAATAAGCATAAATTGGCTCTCTTTTGCAGATTGATTGTATAATTATGCACCATTAGTCATTTCTTTCTTTACTCTTTACTAGTTTGCTTGGGTCTTCAAGCCATTCAGCACACGTGGGTTCTGCTTTCTTGGGCTACATTTTGTTTGCCTGAAATTGCAGAGCATAAACAAAACACTCCATCCATTTATTTCCCCAAAGAATATCAGAACAAATGCTTTTTTTTTTTTTTGGTCATTGTTTATTGTTTTGTTGTAACTACTCAGCTTTATAGCTCTCCTCTAGAATTTTTGTTTTACAATAAAAAGAGCTTTTGCTTTCCCCATCAAGTCCCTGCACTGGGATTTGAATTATTGTACAAAATAAGTTATTGTCTCACTCCGTCCGTCCGCACACACACACACACACACACACACACACACACACACACACACACACACACACACACACACACACACACACACACACACACACACACACACACACACACACACACACACACACACACACACACACACACACACACACACACACACTGAAAGAGCCGACTTTGAAGTCACCATGCAGCAAGACTGCTTCTCAACCTTAGAAGATCTGATTCAGCAGTAATGCGGCTGTAACTGGACTTTCCGCTGTGGACCTCGATACGGCGTCCTCATTAGGATGGATTCTCTGTAAGTATGCTTGTAATTGCTTGCTTCTCGGCAGGCAGACAAAGCTCAGGTTTCTCGTTGTGGTGAGGGCTACCCTCAGAGGAGGCTGGAGTCTCATGAGCTGGGCTCTCAGTAATCTCTGTTTTAATTGGGCAGCGTGTGCCCTGAGCGTGGAGTAATCTCAACTTGAACTAGTGCTCTAGGGCCCAGCGTGGCAGACCGAAGCCAAGTGCCAGTGGCTGAGCTCTGATAGAGAAGAACAGCCAGACACTGACACACTTTCCTCAGTGCAAAGGCACTAAGGCTGTGTCTCATTCACAAAGGAATTGAGAATGACTTTGAACTGATTGACTTTGAATCTGAACTGAATTTGAATTTAAGGAACTATGATTAAAATGGAATGCAATTCAAACTAATTTGTCTAACTTCTTGTTTTTACAGTAATACAATATAATATAATATAATATATAATAAAAAAATCAGTTTGAATTACATTAAATAAAATAATTCTTATCATACACTATATATGGGCTACCAGAAATATTAAATGACATCAATGATAAAGGTTTCACACAACGTTCAAAAAAAACGTTTTTTTTTTTTTCAACAAGGATGCATTAAATTGATAAAAAATGACAGTAAAGACATTTACTTTGTTACCAAAAATTATTTATTCAAAGACTCTTGATTTTAGTTTGCAAAAAATAAAATAAAAAATTAAGCAGCGTGGCTAAAAGTGATGTCTGAAGGGCATATTAGTTTTTTGTGACCCTATACAAGTTTGATTAAAAGATCAAAATAGAGTGAACATTTTTAATTTAAATATTTAAATAATATAAAATATAATATTTTAACCAAAAGTGATTATATTATCTATAAAGTGGGTGAGCTGTTTACTTTGTATTTAATCAATTTCCGGTCTAGTTTGACACATTTATGTACTGTACTGGTTATAAGCACTGACTAGTATTCAGGAAATAATAGTGCTAACGCCCTTGCCACATATTGCTCGGGCCAAAAAACAGGAGCCAACATATCTCCAATACTCTTATACTACGAAACCACAAAACAAAACTTCTTCACAGTCACTCGCATTGCTAGACGACTGTTTACATTAGCACATCCATGGGTGATCAACAATACTGTGCCAACGTGGAGGGTGAGGGGGTGCAAGGTGTTAAACACTGAGAGAAAACACTGCATCACTTACTTCACACAACATGGGAGTCTTTTCAACTCACTTTAGCACTGAACAACTCAAAACCTATTTAAAACAATGTCAGGGGCTGTGTGTCTGTAATGAATTGCGTTCAGCTATGCACAGCTAGGCATCCGTGAGTGTGTTCAGACCTGTTGGGTACCTGTTCTATTTATAGCAGCGTATCTGGTCAGCGACACGGGAGCCATCTGGCACCGAAAAGCCTTTTGCCGTTTTCCTGTCCAACAACTTTGATCTGTTCCCTCCATCAAAACAATCTTTAGTGCTATTAATACATTTCAAGCACCACGGCTCTCCTCTCTCTTTTATTTCATCTTCTACCATTTCTTGCTCTTCCCAAATCTTCCTCTCTTCCAATTTCTTAAGGATGTGTGCTCTCTCAGTCATACCGTTTTTACATTCAGAATACTTACTGAATACCATACGCCATACGCTTACAATTTGTGAATATATAAAACACACTACTGTTCAAAAGTTTGGGATCAGTATGATTTTTTAAATACGTCTCACGCTTACCACGGGTGCATTTATTGAATCAAATGTTCAGTAAAAACTGTGAAAATAAGGAGCACTTGTTTTCAACTGTTTTCAACATTGATAATAATAAAATAAAATGTTACTTGAGCAGCAAATCAGCATATTAGAATGATTTTTGAAGGATCATGTGACACTGAAGACTGCAGTAATGCTGAAAACATAAAACAGACGTACAGTATATAACATAGATGGAATGATATGCTCTCTCTCTCTCTCTCTCTCTCTCTGCTCATTTCATTCACCCCTCTGCCGTCTTCCCGCCATTTTCCTTATGCTCCCCACAGAGCCTGTGTATCTTGTATCTTGCTCTGTGTATTAAGGAGCTGAGCTCCCTTATTGAATCTACTTTTGTGTTAGCCCTTAACAAGCCCTTTCACAGCACGATGCCATCCGAGTCGCATGCCTTCTGGGCTGTGTGTGCACGTACACGTGTGTGTCCTTCATTTACATGACTTGTGTTTTTCCTCCACACTGAGGCCAGTGACACATTCACGACTGCAGTTATCTCCACCTGAGCACACCAAGGTGTCACATATTGCATTCATAATATTCAGCTGTTGTTTTTTCCTGTTTGGGAAAATAATGCAGCCGGATGTTTTTTTAATAGGTCATACGCCAGGATGTCTTTTGACAGTCTGCTTTCAAGGTTATCTCTAACTTGTGCCCAAAGGGAGTTTAGGCTTGTCAGAATAACTGCAGGCTTTCTCCTACATTGCTTGGCCTGTGGCATGTGCTTGACACTATGAAAGCAAAAACCCTGACAGTATCGCTACAAAAGGTCTATGCACATAAAATTAAGCTGACAGGAAGCTGACTAGCAGGAGGTTGGATATTTCCTTGTTAAAAGGTAACTGAGGCCTTGCACTGATTCTTTGATTCCTTACTACAACACTCTCTTTAGCATTTCAAGGAATAGTCGACCCACAAATTGAGAATCCTGTCATAATTTACGCAGAATTATGTTGTTTCAAACCTGAAAGGATGTGTGATGAACATAAAAAAAATACACATTTTTTTTAAACTCAATTGCGAGTTTGCATCTTGCTATTTTTTTTTTCCGGAGAATTCTAAAAGAAGGAATTGTGAGTTTTTTTTCAGTCTTTATTGCAAGTTTTTTTTCCTCGCAATTGATCGTTCGCAAAGCTACGCCGCTCTCACACACACACACCATGTTCTCACGCAGTGAAAAACACATCGCGGAGCAGAGAGGACACTGACAACGCGCTGACAGACAGGACAGACCAGGTTACTTTTCAGTTACTTTTGATATTAAACATATTAAACAAAGTCTCACCTTTCAAGTATGGTCCTTTTTTAAATAAATTTAAACAATAAATACCGTTTTGTGGCTCTTTAATGTGTCTGACAGATCACTGTAGAGCCTCAGTTATAGCTGCTCGTGAACCGATCATCTCTTCCTTCTAGTTCATTTATAGCATCAAATAAACATGAATGACCATCAGTGTTGTTTTAACCGCGGGAAGGCGTCAGTACACTCCGTTTTTCAAGTTCAAATCCTCCCATGTTAATCTACTAACTCTCCTGACTGCTTTGTCGGACAAAATGGCGGATGGCGAAGTATGATTGGTCAGATCACCTGTCAATCAAGCTCCCTGCAAAGGGTCAATTGCGAGTTTGTCTTGCAATTGTAAGTTTATATCTCAAGTCTGAAAAAAAGTCAGACTTGAGATAAAAAGTCACAATTACCTTTTTTTTTAAAATATATATAAATACACATGCATGTGCATATTTAAGAAAAATGAAAAATGTGTTATATATATATATATATATATATACTGTATATATGCAAATATTTCTTAAATATATACATGCATGTGTGTGTATTTACATATACAAAATAATTATACACAGTACACACACATATATTATGTAAACACAAAGATTACATAAAGATTTTAGATGCGATAAATCACACTTAATCATTTCATGGCCCAACAAGCATCCATAAAAAAAATAGTGCATGAATTGTACAAATTACTTATATGACATTTTAAGGTGCATTTGGAGCTCAAAAGTATGGAAGAAAAAGTCATTGCATTTTTTGTAACAACATGAGGGGCAGTAAACAATGACAGTAATTTAATGTTTGGGTGAACAATCTCTTTAAGGTCACCATGCAACATCTTGAGGAAAAGCAGCTCTATTAAAATGCTGACAGATTTGTGCAACATGCTCAGTGAGACATTTGAAAGAAAGGATACAGTTCTATGGATTAGTGAAATTGCAACATTAGTCCACGCAGTCCATTTTGTGGGATTTATGTTAAGACAAACTCAAACATATGCTAAATCTATGGTTGTTTGGTCTTGCTGAGAATCTATCACTGCTGTTTTGCTGGCGTGTCCATTTACAAGATCATTAATAAGCATTCAGAAGTATCTTGTGAATTATGACTGTGCAAACTCCATTTCCTTACACAGCAGAATGGATGCTGCATGGTTCACTCTGGTCCAAAACAAATCCTTTTCATAATAATGTTGGAAATGACAGCCTGGTATGCAGCGCAGATGTGTTAAACAGAGACACACTTGACTATGTTTTAAGTATGTTACTCATGATCTTAGCATTGAAATTAGCTTTGTAGACAAAATGTAATAACTTTACAAAAGTTTGGAATAAATGTTTTTCATTTGTTTGTTTGTTTTTGAAAGAAGTCTCTTATACTCACCAAAAATACAGTAATAACAGCAATACAGTGAAATAGTGTTTCAGTTTAAAAGCACTGATTTCTTTTTTAATATATTTTAAAATAATAATAAATAATAATCATTTATTCCTATGATGTTAAAGCTGGATTTTCAGCATCATTACAGCAGTCTTCAGTGTCACATGATCCTTCAGAAATCATTCTAATATGCTGATTCGATGCTCATGAAACATTTTGAATATTGAATAACAACGTTTTTGCTACTTAATATATTACACAAGAATACTCACACTTTTGAATTGTAGTTTACTTAAAACAATATTAATGATCTCTATACAGTGATTCTATATTCTGTTCTGTTCTATTCTATATTCTACCTTATCCTCTGTTTGGTGCTTCAAGGGCAAGGGTATGAACACAGCAGGCCATTTTTTTTAGTATGGATGCTTTGTGAATGTCCATGACCATGACAGGACTGACTGTGTTCAACAATCTAATTAGTATTTTACCTGTCTATGGCCCCGTCTCACATTAAATGCAAAGCAGTGATTAATAGCAGAGCAAAACCGTGAGGACACCTCCAGCATCGAGTGGAATATGAATTACAGACCTCTCCGTTTTAATTCAGATTGCCTGTTGTCTTGCTCAAAAGAATTTCAAACAAATTATTTTCAAAAATGCTGTCAACTTGAAACAAACACCCCTGCATTAGCAGGGAACGTTTTGCTGCCGCGTTGTGTGGCAGAGAAAAATCGAACAGTTTGTTGCGTAATTATATTTAGAACAATGTTGTCGGGAACATTATTTTTTTTTTGTCTCATCTTGAATAAATCCCCAGAGTTCCTTGTGCATTTTTGAAGGATTTTTTCGAGGTAGCTACTGAACTGCTTGCTTCGTGGATTTGTGGACAGGCTTTAAGTTCTTTGAAGACTTCAGAACTGAATAATGCAGGTCTCCAGGAGTGCGGTGGATATGCACAGGGTTTCTCTTCGCCTGTCTGTGATGTTACAGAAACACTAAACCACCGATAGACTCATCAAAGACCGGCTGCCTGCAGTTTCAACAACATGGCGAGCAACTGGACCTCGAGATTAATATTATTTGACACAATATTTGCAACTCGAGGGGGATTAAACACAAATTTCCACAGTCTCTAGCCTGGAGTCGTTTCATCTCACACATATGTAATTCTGCACACATACAGAGAAACAGGCACAAAACACAACTGCTTTGTTCTAAAACCCAGTGAGCTGCTTACGCGTGCAGCATTTTAAGGCATCACAGGCTCGTCTCTCCACATGAAGGTAGAAAACTTAATTGTGCTGCATCCTGAGACACCTTGTTTTGGACAAATTCTAAGGCAGACACACAAGTAGAAAGCAATTTTTATAATGCACTGTGACAAGCGAGTGGGGGAAAAATATCTAAGGTGGCAGATGAAGAAAGAGAAATGTTGATTGTAAGTGTGCTCATAATTCTGTTTAAAAGTGATACAAATAAATCATAAAAATAAAATAATTCAAGTTTAATAACAGAGTGTTTTGTTATGTTTTTGTGCCATATTTATGCTTATTAAAGTATCTCTTGAGTTCCAAAATCAGCCACATAAGAGCTTTCTGTTAAAATGTTGCAAGGCAGCTGATTATGTAGAAAGTATGAGATGCAACGTTTTGAAAAATATCAAATTATGTGCTATCTGCAGAAATGTACAGCCATGCCCAATAGGGTCAGAATCTTATATCACACTATATTATACATTTTAAAGGAATAGTTCTACCCAAAATAAAAATTCTGTCTTTCCCATTTGAATTAGTGTCATGATAAATACTAGTTAAACACTTTTTTTTTTCCATTTGCGTCTTTAAAGTTCATCCTTAGTGCATGATCAGCTTCATATTAAGTGGCATTCAATATAAACAACATACTATTATAAACTTCAGCTCATTCGGCACAAATTCGGAATGTTTTTTGCTCATGTTTTATGCGCTTGTGTTAATAGCATTAAATCGCTTTGGAATTTAAGCCACAGCCAGATAAAAAAAAAAAAAAAAAAAACGTGACTCATATTTCTGGAAAGTACACAGTAAAAGTTATTGTAATTTGATTTTTTTTTTTCAATTTAGACTGTAAAATTGCTATGCTAAAACCAGTGAATTGGTTAAAAGTAAGTTTGCCAGTAAATGGGGAAAAACTGTAATAGATCTAACCTTACATTTAATGTAATTTTACTGTAAAGTACTGTTTTTGGAAGTAGAAAAAGAACAAATAATCTTTACAGTGAAAATGTATGACACTTCAAATGTATTGGTTTTTGATTTAAATAATTGTGATTCTTCTTTCTGTTGTCAGTTAGGCTATGTGCACTAAGGTTTTATATTTGATCTGATGTTGTTAAATTAACATTTATTGCATTATTTCAGTATCGTGTGTGTGTTCCCATTGTGGTATTTTGTATTCATATGACATTGTGTGCACCTTATATACATCAGTTGTGATGAACTTTGATTTATTATGTCGTTTTCTCTCTACCACCGGCAGATATCAACATATATATTAAAAGTACAGAACCGTTTTTTGTAGTAGTAAGGTCTTGTTAAATCAGCACAAAGGGATTTTTGATGTGTGTGTAAATTGCCGTTTTATTGTAAAATGTACAGGTTGTTCTATATTTACATTTTCACTGTATTTTTACAGAATTATTCTGGCAACCACAGCTAAATTTATTTTCTGTACAGTGTACGGTCAGTTCTCTATGGAAGGCTTTATAAAGTTTGGGACTATTTTCACATTACCCAATGTTTCTTCTCTCACCTGTATATAACATAAACTGTTACATGGCCACAAACGTATCTACAAATACCACATGAAAAACACTAAAGCAAAATCTCCACTGGCCGTCGGTATATTTTTATCGTATCATGGTGCAAAGGGCTAAATTAACTCATGAGCTGGTTTGGCCCATGCCAATGTTGACAGGATGAGTTACATCCGAAATAAAGAGTAACTCATGTGTGCTTCCCTACAGTTCACTAGAGGGAAGACAGCGCAGAATGAAAAGCCATGAAACCGCATTTCTTTCAGTTAATATTGCTCTCTCTCCCTCTCTCTCTCTTTCTCTCTCTCTCTCTGCACTCCTCTGAGACTCACAGGATCCTCTCTACCTATCCGCTGCCTCAATATTTGCCCATTAAAAGGCAGAGCCCGAGTTTCTGGTGAATAATTTAAGACTGGTGCTCTCTGGTCGGAGCACAGAAGCCTGCTGATCAGAGAGTCTTAAAGGAGTTTTGACAGCAGTCGATGGGAGCGAAAGGACATTGGGAAAGAAAAGCCACCTCTTTAAATAAACTCTTTTAATAAAGGGGATTCTGTCAGTGGACCACCCAATCTGGGGAATATTCACTAAATCTGTCAAGGACATATCCGACTCAGCCTTTTTTAAGCTTAAGGGCAATACAGTAGATATGACCATTCATGTACTGTATCTATGATCGCAGGTGGACATTTTAATTTAGGCTGCTGTGTGAATGTCCATCATCACAACAGTTCTACGAATGACTGTGCACAACTATCTTTTAACAGTCTATGGTCTAATCCCATACCATATCCAAGGCAATAATTAATAGCAAAGCAAAACTCTGAGGACATGTGTCTGAAAACTGTGAGGACATTACAGTAATTATACATTTGGGTGGAGAAAATGTGCTTAACGGTCACAAAAATGATGTCTCACTTCAAAAAATCTTAATGGACCTAAAAAAACAAACAGGCTTCTTTCGCTTGTTGCAAACTGTAATTATTTTTTGTTGTTGCAAAATGTGACCTGAACAAGTTCTCATAAGTCTCACCCGTCTAACTTAGAACGCAATCTGTCTGAAACACAATTACAGAGCAGAAAGTAATTTATGTTGGCATAGAAACGTACGCACACACTCTTAAAATTCAGAGGGGCATTTTCTTGTACATTTCCTCACTCACTCACTCACTCACTCACTCACTCACTCACTCACTCACTCACTCACTCACTCACTCACTCACTCACTCACTCACTCACACCGGCAGATCCCTAATTGGTGGAGGAAGGTTTGGACTTGGGGCTCAGTGGCATACTAGCTGTGCCACTCATATTCCTACCCACCTAATGAGTGTCTCTCGCTCTCCAAGAATAACCACTGCTGGGCCCTGCTCTCCATCTCAGGGGCGTGCTACTGTTTTCCTCATGAGCAGACTCGTAAACATAACGATTAAATGACCATGGTCAGAATCACCATCTGGGCTGATTAACCAGAAATCTGGAGACCAGGGGAGTGTCTGTTCCGGTACGTGCTAGCGAAATTAGCATGCACAAAAATATTGAATAATCTGAGGGTTAATGCAACAGATGCATGAGCTAAATAGGAGGCAGACAGTGACTTATGACAGCCGTGCTACGGCAGGCACCGCACGTCTCTCAGCATATCAAAATATGAATAGCAACAAAGCTGACTTTTTATAGTTAGTTATGGTCGCCCACTCATTCAGATCCAGAGAATGCATTAGTTATTCCCTGTAGCATTTTTAGAAGGAATGGAATTCTTCTGAACATACGAAACTCTTGTTTGTTGTCGGGGGAGATTGTGGCTTTGAACAGCTCTCTCTCTCTCTATCTGTCTCTTTCTACATGTGTGAGTCATCAGGGTTCGAGAGAAGATGATCCCCTGACACTGTCGCACAGGAACCTTCAGTCTCAGATATTTATTTTGGAAAATGGAACAAGCACGGTCTCGGATAGTTACATGATAATATCAAGTAGATTTTAAAGCTAAAAATAAAAAAACAAGGGTGCCGTGGATTCGTTTCATGTGTCGGTTTTTGAATTCAAAAAAGCGTTCGCAGTATGTTTCTCAAACAAACTGATACAGTATATTTTACCATGCACAATTTGATATGTCATATTAATTGAAAGAAAACACATGATACTACCCACTGTTTTGGCTCAGTGATTCCGCCTGCAGGGATCTAGTCCTTTTAACCATGAATAATTTACCAGAGGAACTACTTAACCACAGGAAACCACTGCAAACAAGATGATGACCCAGACTAGTCTTCTCCTAAAGATCTATAGTGAATAATGCATCGCCATTACGCAATGATATCAGTTGCATTTATTCAAGTCAGAGTCAGACACAATTAGAGTGAACCTGAGCAGAATGAGGCAGCGCTTGTAGAAGCTCTACTGGGTAATGTCAGACTGATGGCCTCCAAGATCAAAACGCTGTAGAATGCTGTGACTGGGCGTGCGGCGTATCAAATATGCAACATTTTAATGTCATGAAACATTGAGTGAGCGATAAGCTTGTGGATGCATGCCATTAAAACATCTGTAAGACTTATCTTTATTTGTGAAGCTTCCCTGGTTCTCATATACTGTATATACTGTTCTTTATACGATTGGTTTACTTTCGACTTCATCGCTTCATGTCTTTATAGGAACCTTGAGGGAATATTTCATTGATAGAGATCACCAGCATTAATGCGAGTCACACATTTCACAGGACAGTTGGAGGAGAACAGGAAGAAAACCAAAAATAACTCAAGCTCAAATGCGTTTCTTAATCATTGCTAATCAATTGGAGTAAAAATAAGTGCCATGAAACAGTACGCAGAGTAACTACAGAAGACGTTGATAATCCCCACTTATTATGCTAACCGAACTCTCCGCACAGCCCAGCTGAGGTGGATTGGAACAGGGTAATTACCAACATTTAAACTGTGGAAATCTTTACAGCTATCATCATAATCTTTGTTTATCATGAACAACATTTCACGTGCAAAATAATCACCCCAATTCCGTTCGCTAATTAGGTCAATACATCGGATCTTTGGGGACAATTCTAATCAGCCATTCTGCAGGCTGTTTGAGAAGATTAGCAAAGCTAATAGCTAGCCTACATTAACTTCAGGGTAAAGCTAAATTCACTGTGCAGATACGTGATAACGCAATATGAAATGTGATTTATGCACGGGGACACATAACTGGTACGCAGGTGCGCATTCGTGGTAAAAATAAATGCGCAGCAGAAAACGTGGAGCGAAACGCTTTTTGAGTACCAACATTTTTTGCCACTTTCGGGGATAAGGACACGTTTACTTACTGGTGTAGGATTTTTTTCCATCTCTGGTAAGATAACAATGGTAAGATAACACCATGACGATAAGTGTGTTCATTAATTATTAGGGGTGCAACGGATTGCAGTTGAACCGTCATCCATACGGACCAGACCCCACGGTTCGGCATGCATGTGATTCACGATTTAACGGCTAAGTTTAACATTGCTAAGTTTAATCAGTGAAAGTTTGTCATTTGGATGTGTTTTTTTCTTGACAATTTACACATTCAAACGATTTTAAACGTGGAAGAAGAGGCGGAAATCGGGACTTGTGTGCTGTTATCTGTGCCCACAGCCTCCCAGAGAGAGTGAGTGTGAGAGAGAGAGAGAGAGAGAGAGAGAGAGAGAGAGAGAGAGAGAGAGAGAGAGAGAGAGAGAGACTTTAAAGCTAGAGTAGGTAATGTTAGAGAGCTAGCCAGATTTGAAAGTGGCACCTCTTCTAAGCTCCGCCCCCTCCTGTCAGTGCTCCGTCCAAAGCTACGCCCCCCCACAAACATGAACGCGCATCCACATTTGGAGTCAGCTGCATGTACCTACCAGTGATGCGCGGGTTGATCCAAAATGAGCGGGTGCCTGCGCCCGCGGTTACGACGAGTCATCCAAAAATATTTTTAATGATATTCGGGTCGCGGTCGGTCGGGTCGTTTACCTTTGTAATTTATATAGTACTAGACACAATGTTCTATGAAATACATAGGTCTACACTTTATTGGCTGAATGCGCGAGGATGACGCACGAGCAGTCTGCAGATGAATGTGGGAAATCCTTATTTACCTTTTGAATGTTGAGCGCGTTATTAACTTTTGAATAAAAGCTGACGCGGGACAAAATGCCCGATTTCCCAACACGTTGAACTGAGCAATGCCATTGTGCCATTTTAATAGGCTACTTTTAAACGCATATAGCTCAGTAATGTCAGTTTTATGTAGCCTATTTGCTGAGAGGGGGCGGGATATTTGTTGGGAAAGTCCGAGGAGAGACGCACACGTCGATTAGGCTGGATAAACACATGCAGCATCTTAATTGTTAAGAAAATGAAACGAAATTAATGAATAAATCAAGCCTTTATTACAAAACACTAGGCTATATCATACAGCATTCTGAAAAATGCGCACCAATAGTTCCTCCGTCTATGGCCCATGACGCGATGAGCATTTACTATAGCTACTTTAAAAAACGCGGGTCAGGAACAATATTTTCTTTCTTTTTTTTGCGGTCCGAGTTGCGGACGGGTTAGTTGAAAACGTCGGTCGGGTGCGGGTTGTTTATACATTGACCCGCGCATCACTGCTGTGCACGCAGTGGTGCTCGGGCACGAGACATGAAGGCATCTGATTGGTTCTTTACATTCGCACCGAATGGCAGTGATTGGTCAGAGTTTTTACTGTCCTACAGCTGCTACAGAGGTCAGATTTGTTTCATTCCTTTTTCTGAACACATAATGTATTGACTACTATCAGAATAGAAGGACCATTTCACCCAGTATAAAAAAAAATGTTTCTGAACAGGATTACCAACCCTACCTTTAACAATCCTTTAATTACAATTTTTTATAAAAGAAATTCATAATTACATAAAACCTACACAAGATATCCACCACACTATTTCAAATAATAAAATAATAAAAATAAAACTCCACAGTTTAAAAACAAACCAAACCGACTCATTCTTTGTTTAAGGGAAATAAACACAATAGAAATAAATGTGCAGAGAACCATCAATGTCAATTTCACAAACACTTTTCCACTCCCCAAGTATAGTTAAAGGTTTCCATGTCTTTAATCAGTTGATAGTATGCATATTCCACCTTTAGCCTTGATTTTATTAAACCTTTTAAAATAGCCACTGCATCAGTTGACCCAACACCATTTACCTTTGCGTGACAGCGATATTGTCATTTTGGTCTGCCCAAACAAAAAAATAAGCATCACGTGGATCTGCTTTCTATTTTTGTTATACTTGGGTCCATAAATAAAAAGTACAGGTGAGAACACTTCTCCTAAATTTCTCCACCATTCTTCTATTTAAAGTTGCAATGCTTCAAGTCTGCCTCAGTAAAATAAGTGTAAAACAGTTTCTGTTTGCCCACATAATAGACACCCCAGCCCTTCCCTACCTGTGGATCAATGTGTGCTCTGTATCTGTTTGTAGCTATTAAACCATGCAAAATTCTCCACTGAAGGTCCCCGGACCCCTTCTCAATGTTTGTACAAGGTCCTCCAGCTACCTTTAGGCGAAGTGCCTGATCCAAAATTCTCCTGCCATTTAGATTCTTTTAGTCCCTCTAAAGAGTTCATATGTGAGCCTTTGACACATGTGACATACAGTGATTTTTTCTCCATTTCAATGAAAAGTTCCATTTCGGGAGTCTTGAAAGTAAGCAAAGTCCCTTCCCTTTCTTGAAAAGCATTAAAAGCAGGTGCAATTTTTAACTCTGGGAAAAAGACATCTATATCTTCATTTGATGTATCCAAACCATGTTTAAAATCTATTGGCAACAGTTCATTCAACAGTCTCTGTGTTAAGCAAATTGACCTCACACCCAAGTTTAGTGGTCAGCATCTCAGCAGACATCCATTTATTTGTTGTTATTAAATGTCCAATCTTTGTAATTCCAGCATTCCTTAAAACAGTCCTCATTATCGATGAATTCAAAATGTCTAAGTCCACAACAGGAGTGTGTAACAGGGGTTCTTCTCTCATCCAAAGGCCTCACACATCTTTGAGATTCCTTGATATATGTAATATTGTCCAGGCTTTCAACATGGATCGATAAAAAGGTGTCAATCCACACAAATCTACTCCTTGAGTGTCCATTAGAAAGAGATGTCGGTCGAGCCCCATACTGCCCGATTTTCTTAGGAGGGCACAAGTTACTCCAGCCCAGCTTACATCTTTTCCATAAAGTAGTATTTTTGCTGTCTGAAGCCTAAAAGTCTTTATTCTGCTTTTAATGTCCAGCAATCCTTGGCCTCCTTCTCATCTGGGCAGATATAATGCATATGCTTTTAGCCAAAGCTGACCAGACCAGAAGAATTTCACCAGACGTTTTTGAACACTTTCCACCAATTCCTCAGGGGGTTCCAAGACAGTCATTTTATGCCATAAGGAATGCCATACCAAAACTCTTCCCCTGTACGGTAGCTGGGGGAGCAGCCAATTCCAGTAAGACAACCGAGCACACACCTTTTCCACCAGGCCCTCCTAATTCTGTCTCTTATATTCCTCTCTGCCTAAAAATACCCTAAACCCAGCCCTTCCCCACTGTAAACTAGCTGGAAGTCTCAGACCATTATAATCCACACCACACCAGAGGGCAACACTTTTATCCCAATTTACTGGCAGATGAAGCTTTCCCATAACTCTCTAAAATATATGTTAAAACCTGAACATCATATCCATTTCTTAAAACCACAGTGATATCGTCAGCATATGCTGAGATTTTTACACAATTATTACAATTTGAAACATTTGTTTGTAATCCCGTTAACTTTTCTCTCAATTTACAGAGGAGAGGTTCAATGACCATACTAGTTGACCTGAGAGTGGGCATCCCTGTCTTATGCCTCTTTGTACTTTAACAGGAACACTTAGTCCACCCGCCATTTTTGTCATACATGTGGCATTATTGTACAACAATTTTATCATTGCAAAAAAATCGTCTCCAAAACCAAAAGCCTTTATAACTCTGAAAAGAAACTGGTGATCAACTCGATCAAATGCCTTTTCCTGATATGAAAGCTTTAGCGTAAGTTCTGCCAGGAAGACTCAATCAGCGTGCCACGTAATACTTCACTTCTAACCAATCATGTGCTAACACTCACAGTATAAAAGATCGGTACTTACATTCGTCTGAGTTCGCAGATGCTGACGCTGCCAATTACCTCCATCCTCCCCAACCACCACCAAGATGGTACCTTCCCCTTCATCCTCCCCACCACCACCAGGATGGTCCCTTCCTTAACCTCCAGGGGGGTCGGCTGTGCCCCTGCCTTCGTCTTCAGGCAGGATATGCAGATTCCGCTACCCTCGCATTGCTCTCTAAGGACGGGGCCTACGCCAAAGAACTTTATAAATGCATGCTTGCTGGGCTCTTAATAAATATACGCTGTTATATCAATTTATCTCCCGAGTCTTTCTGGTAGAACTAATGATAACACTCCTATATCAACATTATTTTTCAAGGCATAATTAATAACATACTAAATGCAAATTGTCAGTGATACATCTATCTTTTATACAATAGGATTGATCGTTGTGTATAATTCTGTGCATTATTTTGTTTAACCAAACACTAGATATTAGTTGGTATTCGGAACATAAAACTGCAACAGGTCTCCAGTTCTTTAAGGTAAGATCACTTTTCTTGGGCAGTGAAGTTAAAACTGCTCGTTGACAACTTTTAGGCATCAAACCTATACGAAAAACTTCTTGTAGTACTTCATAGAAATCAGTTCCAATTAAGGTCCAGAAGTGCTTGTAAAACTCGCCACGGAGACCATCTACCTGGGACCTGAGGCAAGTCCTAATACTGCAGCACTTAATTCCCCAAAGGTAGGCTAAGTTCTGATTCCAAAGTTTGTTTATCTTCAGCGGTTAAACAGGGTAAAGCTAACCCAGAAGGTTCTGTAAAAGTTCATTTTGGCTCTTCTCATCTGTGTTCTCAGCAGAATATAACTTAGAATACATTGCTGGTATCGTACTGTTTTTCAAACTATACATTTTTTTTCTTGTACACTTTTATGTTCCAATTTTTAAAAAAAAGAAGTAGTAGGCCCATACATACCTCTCAATGATAAAAATGAAAGCTTCAGCGTAAGTTCTGCCAGGAAGACTCAATCAGCGTGCCACGTAATACTTCATTCTAACCAATCACGTGCTAACACTCACAGTATAAAAGATTGGTACTTACATTCGTCTGAGTTCGCAGATGCTGACGCTGCCAATTACCTCCATCCTCCCCAACCACCACCAAGATGGTACCTTCCCCTTCACCCTCCCCACCACCACCAAGATGGTACCTTCCCCTTCACCCTCCCCACCACCACCACCAAGATGGTACCTTCCCCCTTCACCCTCCCCACCACCACCAAGATGGTACCTTCCCCCTTCACCCTCCCCACCACCACCAAGATGGTACCTTTCCCTTCATCCTCCCCACCACCACCAGGACGGTCCCTTCCTTACCTCCAGGGGGGTCGGCTGCGCCCCTGCCTTCGTCTTCAGGCAGGATATGCAGATTCCGCTACCCTCGCATTGCTCTCTAAGGACTGGGCCTACTCTCTCATCATGTTCTCTTAAATGACTAGAATTTCTTTCTCAACCCATTCCAAAGTTTCAAACACAAAGTTGAGTAAGTCCCTTATATGCGTTTTACCAATTTCCTACCAACGAATTACATTTTCATAATACTTTTTTCACTTTTCCATGTTTCCCAAAAATGCTTAAAAAGGATTCACAAAAAAATAACTTTTCTTGCAGTATGCTAACTTTACATTAAAATGCCAATAAATGAAAGATTTAGCGTAAGTTCTGCCGGGAAGACTAAAT
Source organism: Phoxinus phoxinus (assembly GCF_949152265.1). NCBI lineage: Eukaryota > Metazoa > Chordata > Actinopteri > Cypriniformes > Leuciscidae > Phoxinus > Phoxinus phoxinus. The sequence goes on along the minus strand of NC_136883.1, from coordinate 25,186,194 downwards.
TGTTACGTCACTGATCACTTTCTCTTTATCCAATCATGCTCTAAATACTCGTAGTATAAAATATCAAAACTTACACACGTTTGAGTTCCTATAACTCCCGGGGGTCGGCTGCGCCCCTGCCTTCGTCTTCAGGCAGGATATGCAGATTCCGTACCCTCGGAATGCAAGCTACGGATGGGGCCTACGCCAAAGAACATTATATCATATTGTGCTTGCTGAGCTGTTAATAAATGTATACTGGTTACGGCATTTATTCTCCTGAGTCTTTCTGGCAGAACTCTTATTTCTTCTAGATATCAAAGTGCAGTCAACAGTAATAAGCTTAGTCAGGAAAATATGTGGGGACAATAGCTGCATGTACAACTCTGTTTTTCATATTGTTTGATAAATACAATCTGTCTAAACGTGCAGCTGAAATTCTCCCCACATTCACATTTACCCAAGAATATTGTTTTACCAAGATATAATTTTTTCTCCAACTATCTGTGAAGTTAAAAGTTTCAATGATATTAGCTAAAACAGTAGGTGACTGAAAATTGTATTCTTTTCCATTTCTTTTAAAAGAAGGATCAAGTGAACAGTTCAAATTCTATGATAGTTCTATGATGAGTTTCTGCCTTCCTCCTATCTCTCATCCCATTAAAGGGGTAGTAAAATGCCATTATCACAAGATGTAAAATAAATCTCTGATGTCCCCATAGTGTGTGTGTGAAGTTTTAGCACAAAATACCCTCACGCAGACACAAAAAAAATGACAGAAACTGTTCTGCCTTTAATGTTAAAACGGAGTTAGACAAAGATGGGGAGACTCAAGAAGAAGTGACAACACAAAGAATGCAACAGGGTGTCTCTGAATGGTTAGTTGATGAATTTATGTTGCTGATGTGGAGTTAACTACCTTCAATTAGGATATTCTGTCATGGTAATCTATAAATCGCTCGTATAGGAACTGTTGTGAGATGCACACATGGGGACTTTCTATTGCATGTGAAAAGATGGATGCTAAAGTTTGAGCTGACTCACAAATGTCCTCTTATACAACAACTTTTCCTCTTCTATTTTTTTTATATTCACAGCAACATTTCACACTAACTAAAGTTAGAAAAGTAAAATAATACTTTACCACCCCTTTAACATTCAATGATCCCACTTGTAAAGTGTCCATAAGAAGAAGAGAGAGAAAAAAAGCAGACAAAAAGAAAAGCGTATTACCCATAGTGATTAGTTTGATTTGTTCCCTCACTCAAAAAAATGATTCTTTGATGTTGTTCACTTTGTTTAAACCATTCATTTCGATTTAACACCATTGTATCAGGTTTAATGTTCAAACACTATTGCATCATGTTAAACTGACTTGTAACGGTTACTCTTTGGCTTAACTTGATGTTTTCATTTTAATAGAACAAGTTCCAATCAAGTAACTCAGAAATTAATTTAATCTGATAGTTTACGTCTATGCCTGACCACAATATATATATATAGCCTATATATATATTTTTTTTACTTACTCCATGATTTCTAATTTCTTTTAAATAATTGTCTCTGAGAAATTACGTTTGTATAGCATAAGGGCTCATTTTATTATGCCGTTTTCTTTTATAACTAAACTAAAAGCTAATCAAATAAAAACATAAACAATAGTAAATACATAAATCTAATTTAAATCATAAAGCCACATAAATCATTAAGACTTAACTACTTTTACTCATGGCAAAATATTATCCAGGAGTGTTTCACAAGAAGCAAAAAAAAAACGCGCGCATTTTCTCTCAGGCAGTCGTTTGTTTGCCCAGGGCCCCAGGCGCCCATCCCCCACACTGGCTGCGCGCTCACATCACTCACGGGTCACAGCAGGACTGCTAACGGTCAAGAAAAATAACAGGTGAGCATTTCGAACTTCTTTATCCCCATTTAAAGCACATTTGAACGTTTTGTGTCTTATTGTCGTACTTCTTTATCTGAAGGTTAACCATCCCAGTAGCTAATGTACGTAGCAGCTAATGTTAGCTAGCAAAGAAACGGAACCAACGCGCGCGCGCCATTAAGTTAACTTACGTTAACGTTACATCAAAGACAGTTATTAGCGGCATGTGTTACGTTAAATATGCAGTGTTTTACACCACCACAGTTTGTCAGTGGGAAATTAATAAATATTGTGTTTGATTTCTCACAGTTGGACAAACATTTTTTATTTTATTTTAAAACGGAGACGGCTGACGGACGGACCATCTTCTAACGTTAACGTTAACGTTACATCTCTAACCGTCATTCACACCACATAAACAACAGGTAACGTTAACGCAAACCCATCCATTCATACATTACAATGTTAAAACTTTTTGTTAATCGTTTTATGATCTGTTTCGTCAATTTTATCTAGCATATCCATGTAATGCTTATTACTAAAGCAGCCGAAGTCTCGGTGAACAAGTGGCTCGAGGACCGATTATGATGGCTGTTTTGCTAACATTAGTTAACATTTTAGACTGTTATTTGCTTCTCACGTTTTCTAATTTGAAACCCAAACCCACACTAACAATGTTGTTTTCATGCTTTGTAAATAAATATTTTCAGAGTAAAGGCAGTGAGGGATGGTGTGATATCAATGTCAACAAGATGATGCAATACTATGAGCCTAAAACGAAGTAAGTAAAGTTAGAATTCACATAATAATAAAAAAAACTGATTGTTTTTAGTGTTGTATGAGATGTAAATGGTCACATATTATGACCAGTTATTTAAATACATTGTTTGTTACGTTACATTGTTCAGTTTCAGAGATGTCTTGCAGCACAAGTGGCAAAAAAAAACCTTCTGAAGAAATGCAATATTTTTAGAATTAAATTTAAATCTTTGATCAACTCATACACAGCCCAAACGAAAAATTACGCAAACCTCAACTAACATCAAACCATTTTGTTTCTTGCACCACATGAATAACATCATGACATCCAAGGACTAATGATGTTTTATGTAATGAAGTGTGCCACCATTTTTTATTTAGAACCTATTGGCGAAGTTCAATTTCAACTTAAATTTCAGTCTGTCTATGATTCAGAGTAACTTTGTATTACTTCAGAAGAATACCAGTGAAGTCTTGAATATTCTAGCTATAGTATACTTTCTTAAAATGGATAAAAATATATAATTTGTGTTATATTTCCACTTATCCTGAAGTTTGCCTTGGATTTTGTATAAAGGTGTCAGGTAATTGCTAATACTAGGTTTGCAGTCGTTGAAAGTTGTCTTATGAATCATAAAAATAAACTCAATAAATGTTGCTTAATTGTGTTACATTACCATTGTTTTGTGTTTTGCCTTCAAGTGCAAAAATGGCATTGATGTCATTAGAACTACGATCCTGACATGTCTACTATCTCAAAGGAAGAGTCAGCTGATGATTTCAAGACACACAAGGTAGGAAACATGTCAGGACTACATTATTTACTTAGGAATACTTTATCCTTTTAGCTGACATTAGCATACATGCATGACTTGGATAGTGCACCTAAAAATAAAATGAAAATGGTCATGATTTACTCACCCTCATGTTCCAAAACCATAATTTTGTTAATCTTAAGAAAAATAAATAAATAATATATTTCATCATTTTTGTCATATTTTATCCATTGAAAGTCTAGGAAATCTTTATTTTTAAGCTTCAGAAAGTAAGTTAATTTAGTCTTTTATTCACATAATATACATTCAACAATACACACATGTAATGCAAATATTTTAAAGGGAAGCTCAATCGTGCTTGCTTGACACAAACCTCAGTTTGTGCTATCTCAAGCTTCTCAATTAAATGTATTAATCAAGCCTGTGTCTTGTTGGAAGGCTTGTATAAAACTGCTTTATTCGTATGGATTAGCTATGTCTTTATGTACTTGAAGCTAAACTGATTGTCTAGACTTTTGATGGATGGTCCCATGGATATATATATATATATATATATATATATATATATATATATATATATATATATATATATATAAAAAACAAGATTCTTGTGTTTGGTATGATGTGATAGTGAGTAAATGATGACAGAATTTTCATTTTGGGGTGAACTATCCTTTTTAAGTACCACTTTACTTTCTACTTTGTAATAAAGAAACGACTGATGCCAAATTACATTTTATTTTTTATTTTTTAAGCTCTAGAACATACAACCGATAAACCCCTGACATTTTTTCCCAATAAAATCCTTCTGACAAACATCTCTGGAAGACGTGTTGTGAAAACTACTACAGGGTTTTAAATGGGCACAAACCCTACTGAATAAACACTACTCTGATCCTTCACGCCTTTATTTTAATTTATGAAAATTTAAATGTCTGCCCTCAAAAGGGTTGTTTTTATGATATGTGGTGACATACACTAACACTTTACTTTTTTTTTTTTTTTTATGCATTTAGAAAAAGGAGTTTGACCAGGTGCAGCAGTGTCGCCATCGGTGAGGAGGAACGTTGTCTTTAAACTCACTGGATGTTTTGATTGAAGATGAGGTGGTGATGTCTACCAAGTCTTGGTCAGTGCACTGCTGCTGTTTTTTGCACTTATTTATGCCCATATTTAGAGTACACTAACTTCTCAGTTTATTCATAAAGTGCTGTTGAATCTATAGGAAACATTTTACTTAAAGGGATAGTTCACTTTGAAATTAAATGTTGGTATGTTTTATCTTACCTGAAGTGCATCCAAGATGTAGGTGTCTGTCTCTGCAGTAGTTTCAATTTTGATATTTTTAGGTCAAACCGTTCTTGTCTGTCAGTCATATAATGCAGGTATATATGTACTGTATCCAAAAGCATGCAGAGAAAAGTCCAAAATAAAAAATTCCCCATCGTAATTGCACATTGATGGCCTAAGCTCGCGCGAACTTATCCGGGAGTGTTGAGTTTTCACTTATTCCCAATTTGTAAGCCTTCTATCTTGACACACTACTCGCTTCATTGTTCAGGTCAATCAAAGGCATGCGTTGAGCCGTACAGCCAATCACACGCGTTTCTGCTGAGTTTAAAAATGCAACGTCCAATCGAAGGCGGTTAGATTAGTTTCTGGGGAAGAAATCCGGTGTAAACAGATCACTTGGACGTCGTTGTGTAAAAGAGATAAAAACTATTTAAATACTGTTCGTTTTATCACACAAACCGCTTGTTTAGTGTCTTAGGCCATCAATGTGCACTTACGATGGGGAATTTAAGTGGGACTTTTCTCTGCATGCTTTTGGAGACAGTGCCTATATACCTGCATCATATGACTGACAGACAAAGAACAGTTTGACCTAAAAATATCAAAATTGAAACTACTGCAGAGACAGACACCTACATCTTGGATGCACTTCAGGTAAGATAAAACATACCAACATTTAATTTCAAAGTGAACTATCCCTTTAAATTTTTTAAAAACTTCTGTTTCAGTTATTTTATTATTATAATATTATTTTATATTTACACATTTTTACCATTTTAAAATGGAAATTTTAAACAAGCATATTTTCTTGTTTGTGCAGTTTTCACTTATTTGGTGAAAAAGTCTGATAAGATTGTTTTAATGTTATTTTAATTATTTTTACTATAAAGCCCGCTGATTTTGTTTTATGCCTGAGAATGTTTTGTAAAGTAAATGTTGTATTTCAATAAATACTTAAGAATATCCTCCTGGTCTGTCGTAATTGCTTTGTGCAGTGTTCTTTGATAAAAAAATAAAATAATTCTATTATGTTGGTATTTTAAATGACTTTCTTATATGTAGGTGTTTATGGGTGAGTTACCATTGTGGTAAAGTGTCCAGCATGTGCTTCGGTGGAGGACCTAAGAATTTAAAAGCACTTTAAAAGCAACTCCAATGGGTTTGCTAGTGATGCAATCAGTACCATCTTTAGACTGCCACCATTGTATTAAAAGAAAAGCTATATTTAGGTTGATGGTATGTTATTTTAACACTGTCTATTAAATAGACACAAATAAATAACTTTGGCTGAACATGATTCAAGCATGGACAGTGGTTCCACATGATGGAACCATGTTATCTCAACCCAAATACTTCATGTTGGATGAACTTAAGCGAAGTGAGTAAACTCAATTAAAATTAGACTCGTCCAAATAATTTGATTTAATCATGTCCAAATAACCTGATTCAGTCGTGCTCAAATAACTTGATTTAATCATGTTCAAATAACTTGATTCAGTCTTGTCCAAAAAACCTGATTCAGTCGTGTTCAAATAACTTGAAGCAATCACGTGGAACCACTGTCCATGATTAAATCATGTTCAACCAAAGAGTCATTTTTTTTGAGTGCTCCTCTTTGGCCCATTTTTTCCAGTTTTACTTTTTTTGTCGGATTGCAGTGATGTTTTTTGTTTTTTTATCTAAATGTGAAAGCTCTTCATGATTACTGTCTCCTTGCCCACATAACACGTTATAACTTCAAGTCCGGAAAAAAAACACTTCAACCTTTCTACCCTTCATTTCATCAAGTAATTCGCTGATTTGAGCCACAGTAAACAAATCTTCTTTCAACACTTTTGACATCTCTGCTCCTTCCAACCATTGATCACCATCTTTCATGCTATCATCAGTACATTGAGACATTACATCCAACTCATCTACTGAGCCTTCCTCTACTGCTTACATCTGTCTGAGTCACATTCACACTATTAACCACATCTTCAACTTCATGACTTAAATGCCTGAAAACAGCATCCAGCTTGCTCACCATCACCATCGCTTTCACTCACCTCATTGTGCCCGATGACTCGCTCAGCTTTTCTCTGTCACTTGTTTTCTTGTCGTTGTAATTTCCACGATATCCGAACTGTCGTTATCTCTAATCCGCTCTCCTTTGAATCAACAGGCAAACGCTGTTCGTTATCCACTTTCTTGTGCGGGCAAAAGGGAAAAGTTTGTGGCCTACATTTCCACATTCGAAGCACTTAAGGTTGTCGCTACTCGCGTACAGCACATATGAACTTTCTCCATGACTCACGCGGAACGAGATCCATAAAGTACGCTCAGGAGAAGTGAGAAACATCAAAACCTGCCGCATGAAAGGAAGAATGTGTTTCAATGCCGTGTTTTTACATCCCAACGGGATCGTTCTAACTGGACTTGCAATTTGTCCACATCGAATCAACTCTTTAGTAATGGTGTCATTTGAGATGAAAGGTGGCACTGAGTCACAGGCACAAACATTAAATTAATCCAAATACCGCTCTCTGTCAGCTGGTTCACTAACTGTGTTTAAAAACGCTACAATCGCCTTGTTCATTCGTGATGCTGAGAGAATATTCTCAAAACCGATCAATTCTCCCACCACCACCACCACAAGTACATTCTCCACGCTGACGCCGGGCTTGGGCACAGACCTACACCCATTACGCATCGACACAACACGTGTGGGTTTACCTGTGCAGGGTCAGATGCCATAGCCAAGCCACGAGCGGCTAAAAAATAAACTTTTACTAAATAATAAATAAATCATTTTTGTTGTTGTTTCTGTGTAGTTGCTCATTAATGACGGAACAGTATTCTAAAGTGTTACTAACACATCTTTATACACCTTTGTTTCCATGAGCAGATTATAACTGGGCTAAGTTATCATACACACATGCAACAAACGCCCCTTAAAACATTTTAACATTCTCATTGCTCAATAATTAATTATACTTGGTGTTAGTTTTTCAAGAGTACTATCTTTATCTCCATTCAATGGTGCATTGATTGATTCATTACACAAAAGTTATCAGTGTCTCGAGAAGAGAAACACACAGACTCCAAATACATTACCAAAAAAAAAAAAAAAAAGCATTACTCTTCATGAGTTGCTCTCTCACTGATATACCTGATGATTTAATTACTTAAAATCTAATTTATCACTGTACAAAAAAACACCAAAAACACAAGCCTTTTTGTCAGGTTGTTATGTTGTAATGTTAAATATAATTGTGTGTATTATGACCCACCAGGACCTGTGAGATCTAACAATCGGAGAGGTTTTCGAATCTAAATCTTTTTTTTATTATTATTGATTGGTTAAAATGAATGGAGAAAATCTCATGTTTATCAGTGGTGCTCGACCATTTCCACAGGATGCTGTTCATTCCAGAATCATTATCATTATCTCAGTAGATCTGACCCGCTGATACAGTATAGGTCCATAAAGCTGCATGTGAACAGTGTTTCTTTGGTTTTATCAGTCAGTACATTAAGTACACTAAGGCACAAAGGTTAGAATGACTGCCTCCACCAGCCTTGGGGGAATTTAAAAAAAATCCTGGACTTGTGTAACAAACACTCATTCCTCTTAAGACCCCCTATCCTTGGGCTTTCTTAGGATCCCCCATGGAGCAGGACCCTCATGGAACATTCACTCAGAGAGAGAACCTATGATCAAAGGCTGGTGGAGGCAGCTATCAAATCCATCCAATCTCCAGAGGACACACGAGAGCAGGAATTTGAGCCTGACAGAAATACTCTGCAGCATTGTGAAGTTATTCGCCACTGGATAAGAAACACGACTGTTCAGAACAGCCAATATGCAGAGGTTAACTTCATTTTGATCAGATATAATTGAATGTATATTATGGCTATAAATGAATAGATGAACATCTATTGCACACTCAAAGGTGCATTTCTTATTGTGCTGGAAGTGGTGTTGGACTTTATATTAATGCCTATGGATGCATCATCATGTACAATTTTCAGTGTGTAACATACCATTGCAGAAATACCACATTTGCAGAATAAAGATGAATATAGAGCATCAAGAATAATGTAGAATATACAGAATCAGTTCACTGATTTGACTTGAGTCATATGATATGGGTGTGTGTAATTTGCATTGTAGAGCAAAACGTCCAAGTATCGTCAAGATATGTTTACCACAGATATTATTTCACTCATAAGATGTAAAGCGCCATTATAACAAACCCATAGGAGAATTTAGAGGGAACCACTTGTGAATTAGTCTTCCAGATTCTGATGTCACAATAGACTCCACTCTATTCACTTTGACTTTAACTTTTTAAATGATCCTTTGAATACACCAACCTAACCAATGCTCCACTTTTCATTGCAATACCAAATACTGTTTTAAGTCAGACAGATTAAGCCATTAACTCACTGTTGCAAATGACTAATTTCAAGTGTTTATGCAAAACGTTCCATCACTTTGCCATTAGTTACCTAAAATACATTATGCTGTTAGTGTGCAGCTGGGTATTATGATGAAATCTAGTTTGAGTTATAAAGATGCTCATATGGGAACAAACACATTAAAAGCAAGACACTGAAGCTGATTTCAGCCAGTCACTGGTCAGCCACCGACTCTGAGGAGAACCTGGTGAGCATTTTATGGCTCCCGTAATAAGCCAAGTGGAGAATATGTCAAAGGTGACAGCAGACACCGAGACTTGCTGAAGGACAGATCTGTCATACTCTGCAACTGACTCTTATGCAGATGGATTAGACCCAGCCACATAAAAAATAATTGTCCTTGAAACATATTGCTGGACCCCTCGTGATAGATATCTCCTGCTTCTGGGCTGGGTAATTGAAGCTGACCTTAATAAATTAGTAACACAGGTTGTTGTCTCGACAGCGGTGCTGAAGATTAAGCTGACGTCCTGAGGGGAAGATTCAAGGAATTAATAGCATTTATTCTACAAGTAACACTCACGCACACACTCAAAGACACACGGAAAAAAGACAGGGTTCTTCACACAAGAAAGGGAACCACCATGACCATGTCAATTATTTCAGTGCATTGTCCAATAAGGATATGGTCCAATTATGGTCCAACCAATTAGGACACCATATCAAATGAACCAATAATGTCATTCAAATGGAGAGAAAACAGTAACACTAATTTACATCAATGCTATTGAATCTTCAGAAATACAACCCCTCTTACATTTATTTATCAATTTAGCATCACTCAGGAAGCAATTTGATGCTTGTTAAATCAAAGAAAAAAACATTTAGATACTAACAAACGGTTTGAGGGGAAAAAACATCTGAAATGTATATATATATATAAAAAAACAAAAAAACAAAAAAAAAAACACCATCAATGTAATCAGGACATCTGCCTTCATTTCTTCAGTTCTCTAATGCACTAAAACAATATAAAGCCACAGTCCAAACTGTTTTATTTCTGATGAAGAAATGTAATGTAAATCAATAAATGCACTAAATGCAATAGGCTAAAAAAAAAAATGTAAATCAATAAATGCACATACATTTTGGGATAAATGTAAATGATAGTACAAATCAAATCAATAAGTTCTGGTAATCCAAGATGGGGAGAGTTGGAAAAATTATTTCCAAGAATTATATAGCTCAACTGAAATTCAAAATTCGAATCAAAATGAAATAAGATCAATTAAAGCCAATCTTAGATTTCCAGATCTGCAGGGATTACCACACACATTTTTACACAGAACCTCTGAAGCCACAAAAACATAGTTGAATGTTTTTTGTTTGGTCCATATAATGAAAGTCAATGGGGTCCAGTTTTGTTGTCAAAAACATGTCTAATTATAATTTTAACAGTTAAAGATAAAGTTGAAATAGTTATGTCAAATTATAAAATTTCCACCTCAATTATTATTTGAGGTTGGCAAAGAAAAAAATGCTACAGAAGTGTGTATTACTCATTTTAAATGCGTTTAATCTACTCAAATGACTTGATATAAGAAACCACTTATAATTCATCATTACCTTGAAGCAGTGTGATTTCATGATGCATGTTCGTACTAAATATAATAATACATTTTCTTTAAACAGCTGCCAAATTAAGAGACCTGAGACATTTAGTTAAATTAATGCAAATTCATTTTCTATACAGATCTGAAGCTTAGTGAACAAAAAACAGCAGGGGCAAAATGTCTGAGTCTCACCTGTTTTCAGACAAAGTGAGAGGCAGAAATATATGGAGAAAAATACATGTCTAAATCTATTTTAAAGCCCAACAGACTTTCACCCACTCACGCAAATGATGACAAACTGAATTACATAAAGAGAAGGAGGTTTCAGAGGCACAGTGTAGGATCTGGCAGTGTGATTTGTACATTTGATGTGGTAAACAGATGAATAGGACCTTGCATAATACTATAGGAATACACTATTTTCGGTGCAGTACCTATTTAGCACCGCAGACCTGCAATGAGTAATTTGAGAGTATAAGCCAAGATAGCTCTGCGGCTGAGTGCATTCAGTCAAGAGTTCCCCAGGCACCGTTTGGAAACGCAATGAAGTGTCAACAGTTATAAATATCCAAAATAGCACAGTGGTATCACTGTACAAAGTCACTAAAGGATGCCTGCAGTACAGCACTTGAAAATACAAACAAATGTCAAACACATATTTGGCGTGCACTTGACCTTTCTTACTGAATTTCTCTAGATTCGCATTTTTTATTTGAACATTATTGCATGCTAACATTCAATTTTGTTCACGGCGTGTTAAATCAGTAAAAAAAGATATACAGGAAATTATCATCAATAAATAAAATTCTACTATTTTGACTAGATAAATCTGGGGTTTGCCATCACAGTTATAAAGTACTTTTTAAAAATATTAAAATAGAAAACAGTTATATACGGAGCCCCTAAAGGGACCTTTGCAAAAATAAAAATATACAGATTTTCACGTGCTCACGAAAAACGTATCTCGTGCGCACATGAAAGTCTGCTTATTTTTATTTTTATAAAGGTCCCTTCAGGGGCGCCGTAGTTATATTATTGTATAGTGTTTTTTTTGTGTTTTTTGTAAATGCATCCTTGGTGAACATAAGATACAGTGCCTGCAAAACTATTCCTAATTCTTAATTTTTTCACATTTTGTTATGTTGCTGCCTTGTTAAACTACTTTAAATTATTTATTTTTCACATCAATCTACAAAAAAAGAAAAAAAGCAAAGAAAAAAAAGACAACTTTGCAAATGTAAAGTAAAAACTGAAGGTAAACCTTTTGCCCAGTCCGTGGTTCTGAATGCTCTGGACTAGGTTTTAGTTTAGGCTATTTTGCTGTGTTGAGCTTTCTATCTACCTCTCACACTTTACCGTTGGGGTGGTATTGTGCAGGTGATGAGCAGTGCTTAGTTTCTGATCCTCGGAACTGAGGTTCATCAGACCAGAGACTATTGTTTCTCACAGTCTGACAGAATCCTTTAGGTGCTCGTTTGCAAATTCCGAGAGGGTTTTCATGCGCCTTCACAGGGGAAAGGCTTGAGTCTGGCCACACTGCCATAAAGCCCAGATAAGTGGAGTGTTGCAGTGATGTTTGTCCTTCTGTAAGTTTCTCCCATCTCCATATATGATCATGGAGCTCAACCAGAGTGACCATCCAGCTTCTTGGTCACTTGCTCTTACCAAGGACCTTCACCATCATTTGGTCAGTTAGGCTAGCTCTAGGAAAAGTCCTGGCTGTTCCAAACGTCTAGCGATTGGTTCCAAATGGTCTAACGCCATTAGACTAGCGATTATTGAAGCTTCATGCTTTTCTGAACCTTCAATGCAGCAGATTTTCTCTTGCCCAGATCTACGTCTTGATACAATTGTCTATGAGCTCTACATGCAGTTCTTTTGACTTCAGTGCTTGATTTTTACTCTAATATGCATTTTCAGCTGTTAGACCATTTATTTAGAGGTGTGTGTCTTTCCAAATCATACCCATTCAATTGAATTTGCACAGGTTAACTCTACTTGAAGTGTAGTAACATCTACAAGTGCAATTGGAATCCTCCTGTGCTAATATTCAAGTGTCCCAGACAAGAATACAAATACATATGCAATGTAATTATATCAGTATTTAATTTTTTAATACATTTACAGTTATCACAAATCTGTTTTTTGCTTTGTCATTATGCTGTATGGAGTGTAGTTTGATGTGAAAAAAAAGTAATTTAAAGCAGTTTAGCAGTAGTCGGCAACATAAAAAGTGAAAAAAAGAGGTAATACTTTCGCAAGGCACTGTATAATACAGTCATACATTTTGTGCACGTAAAAAAACCTTAAGTAGACCTCAGTTTTTCTAAGTATGCACAAATGACTGCATGAGCTGTTTGTGAGCTGAAAAATTAAAGACGATGTCTCAGATTTTAGTACATTTTTAATAGAGCTTGCAAAGCAAAACGCCAAATGCTGAGACAAGGTTTAATAAAGAGAGGAGTATGCACACAGCAGAAGTTTCCTGCAGGCCTTTCAGAGAAATTAGAGTACATCAGCTTCACAGTTTTTGTGCAATGTAACAGCATATGGTTCGGTATGTGAGCTCACAGCTGGTTGGTGATGTGCTGCCTTCTCAAGTGAAGCTAAAGCAAAGTTAAATGCACTTCACATTCAACTAGATCAAACTGGCCAGCAGGGTGAGGCTGTCCTCAAACTTAATTATCTAAGACAAAACAAAGCAAATTATTCACAAACTCTGTGAATTCAGAGGCACAAGCTCTGGGTAACTGCATTGGTATTGAATGTGGATTATTTTGGAGCTGAATGCCATTGAAATGCTAATTCCATTAGCATTGGTTTTTAATTCACTTTACTTTATGCAGCTTTTTTCTTTTGCTGTGTTCATCACACATCTATCACTATATTGTATATATGGGGCTTGTTGTCAGAAGAAACTTTTTGAGTCAAAAGTCCAAGAACAAAAATTTGAGTTTTCTCAAGTACTTTTGTATAAGAAGGTTCTATTATAGACAGCAAGTCTCACTAATGGTCAATATGTCTTCAGTTAACTCACTTTTATTAAGTTACAGTATTAAATGTTATTAAATGTTTGTAGCCAAGAAGGGTTTGCGTCTATACAGATATTGACTTTCAAATATATTTCAATATTCACTGGAGTAAAAAGTGTGACAACACAGTTGCCCCTACAGTATATCAAGTTAATTTATCCAATATTCACAGTGATTGTCACTGAAAAAAAAAACCACATTTTGTAAATATCAAATGGTGAATGGTTGCATTATATTAATTATATTACAACACATATGAATTATTTAGTGTATGCAGAAGATTCTGGCAAATATACTGTATGAAAATGAGGCACTAGTTTTAGAATATGAGGATCAAACATGTTTTTTTGCATGTTTTTGAAGACTATATATAGCGAAGCTGTCAATTCAGTGTCTCATCTTGGAGTCATGTTAGTATGCCTCTATAGGTTAGTGACTGTAGTGTGATTCACAGTAGCTGAAAGCATAATTATGAACTCAGAAGATGAACAACAAAGACAATAAACAGGATTCACCAGGGGACGAGATGATAAACAAAGCAGTAAAAAGCTTTATATCATCAGTCAGAGAATAAAAGAAAAGACCAAAGTATTTATGCCAAAAGTGCAGTTCAAAAAAGCATGCATAAGGAAGTGAATCATTCAGGAAACAGATTAAAGAATCAGTCAAATATCTTCATAATTCTGAGTGATTCATGAAAAGCCAGTTAAACTGTCGAAATGTCACAGATGAATTTCTTAGCTTTTACAAAAAAGGTAGTTAGTCTTACATTATATAAACACAAAAGGAGAATTTTGCATCATTGCTCAAATCAAAGCTCAGAAATCTAATTCAAATGAAACAACATTCAAATGAAGCATAGAAATTGCTCATTAAATATAAAACCTCGCCATAATGTCAAATAGTCCCCATCCAGTATTTTATTTAACACTTACAATCCATAAAACCTACAATTTCATATTCTGGATCAGATTTTGAAATTAGATGTGGACTTAACTTTTTCAAACCTTGTTTCCTTGATTACATTTTGAACTTTTGCTCTCCACTCCTTTGGGCTATAGGTAATTTGATATAGTTTATTTGTTATGTTACTTACACACATTTGTTTGTGCGTGCATGTTCTTGTTTATCAACAACATTGTGTTACTGTTGTGCGTAATGCATTACAAGTAACATAAGTTAGCCTACGTAATCAGATTACTTTTCTCAACTAACGCATTATTATTTTTTTACAACAATTTTGTTGAACAATTTACAACAAAACATCGGAGTTGCTTTTTCAAATAAGTAACATAAGTTACTTTGTTTTCCCATTTATTGAATGACAGCTCTCCCATGTTGAGAGAAATCGGGAGTAAGTGCAGAGATGTTGTGCGCGCTGTGCAAACATGGTGGTTATTGCAGTTCTAGACTAAATCTGAGCAGGCATTTACTCATCTCACTTTTATATATAACTATTTTAAATGACACTAATCTAACTTTATTGACCAATGTCTTTGCTGCCGACTTTGGATGATCCACCATGCGGATAAGCAAAAATTACTTAAGTCACATTTGTGTTTAAGTTTTATTTATTTTTATTGGTGAGGTAAGAGTGTTGAACTTCCTTCTGTGTCCTATTCTTCTGCGATCCAGAATGGCAGCACCGAAAGGTTTGTTTGAGCTGCACCCTCTAGTGTTTAGGCATGAATTTGCATTTCCTTCAGCCTGAGACTTATTTCTCTTTTGGTGTGAAAGGAACATCTGCCCCCCCCAAAAAATATTGCAACAGCACCAGATTTCTTCTGCAGCCTCTCAATAAAGTGACTTTGAATCTGAGCCAGAGATATGCACAAGGCCTTTATATCAACCAACACCACACTAAAAGTGTCCACTCAAGCTCCCGTGTAATCATCTGTTTGTGTACTGTATATGTCTTCCCCCGCCAAGATAGAAATCCTTTGTTTTCCCCTCTCATCCCGTTCTTGCTGTTATGTTGGGGTGAATTAGTGAATTCTACAACTATTGGAGTAGCTCTCTCATTAACAATCTATGTGAATAACACTCCTGAAATTAGCCCACAAACAGCCACAATCCAGTGACAGTGACATGACGTATGGTAACCCATACTCGGAATTTGTACATCAGGAACATACACATTTAAAATACATCACGAGAGTATGTCTGTCATTTTAACACAGAACAAATGTAAGGTTACACTGTAAAAAACTATTTTCATGATTTGTTATCACAACTTTTTAACTTTTGTCAAATCAACTTCGATAACTAATGTGTGAAGATAACATACTATTTTGAGTTTCTGTTTATTAAACCATTCTTCTTCATTGTATTAACTCAAATTTTTAATTACAACTAACTCAGCATTTTAAGGCAACAAGGTAACTTGCTTTTTTAAGTTAAAAACTTGCATTGTTTTGCATTGTAGCTATATGCAAATCATAAAGGTACCTTAGGAAAACTCTGATGATGCAAGATTGTCAATAATTGCAAAAAGCACTTAGTTAAAGGTTGTGAGATGTAAAAAGAACAACTCAGAACCAGTTTTAACGGCCCAGTCAAAAGCAGAGTCTTGTGGGGTTGCATTTCAACCGTGTAATCACAGGACAAATAAGTATTGTTATTCCACAAGGGCTAATAACTGACTGAGTTCTGGCCTTGTGGCGTGTTAATGTGAGTAATAGTGCTGCCATATGCAATATTCGTCCCGCAAATGATTCTGTTTATTAAAGAAAACTTCTGAAAATGAAATATTGATCTCACGTTCAGTAGAGATATCGATCGGCAGTCCTTCAGATGCCCACTGGTGTCTCAGGAGGCAGGGAGGAGGAGTTTTTAGTTTGGAGGAAAGTTCTCTGGTCTCTTGTTTCATAGGCCTACATTGCAGCAGATGAAGCTCTGTTTTACAAGAGCTGTGGACCCGGTTAAGCAGAAAGCAATTACCAGACTGTGTCACCGCAGTGTCCTCCAGTGAGATTACTTGGTTGGAGGCAAGGACTACGTACCGGAGGATGCTATTCCTGAGAGACTGAGGGCTTGACTTGCTGCTGAAAGGGCTTTGTGAGTAATTTGAATCCTCTGATATTCCGGCCTGATGAGGGAACTCAGAAATATGAGATCTGTTCTCACTCTTTCCTGTGAGAGGGAATGGAATAAGAGAGCAAAATATGTTGTCTCATCGTCATCAAAAACAGTTTCAGTGTCCCTTTCATGCTGCTTGGATACACAAATTAGATGGTAAATTATTGCATTTGATAGGGTAAATACAGTGTTTCCTGCGTTTGAGGTGTGGATCTCCCCCCTGATGAATATTCAGTGCCATGGAAAAACAAATTGCATTTTTTTTAACTTGTTAACGTCGGTTTGCTGTCTGTATTAAATCTGATGCAATAAAAATACAGTGCGTGCCACAATAATTTTTTTTTCTGTTGAGTTGTTATCACAGGCCGCATGCAAAAACAAACATTCAACATTGTGGTCCAATTCACAATCAAATGTCTCTGAAGAGGTGGTTCTATTTAGTCAAAAATAAAAAATATATATACAGCATGACCAGCGCAATCCAATTCATGAACAAAATGAGTCTTATGAGCCAGTTCCTTTAATTGAATCAAAAACATACAGCTCGAACAGTGAAGTTCGATTTGTGAACAAATTACTTTTTCAAATGTCTCCAGCTTGGTCTGGTGTTAGCTGTTTTTGTCAACAGTGCGACAATGTGTATTTAAAGAAATCAGTTTTTTTACGAAAACCAAAAAAAAGAACAAAAAGAAAAACAAAGACAAAAAACCTGAAAAGCTTTACAAAAGCCGCAAGCAGAACAAACAGTCTTTCTTGTATAACGGCCATCTTGAGATTTATAGACCTTTGTGATCTCAAGTCTCAGTGTATGATTGGCTGATCACAAGAAAGGCAGCGATTGGCTCGAGAAAATGCAAATGGCTGTACCAATGGGGGGCCAGGAAAGTGCAACAGAAAACACACAGAGAGAAAACAAAACACATACGCCTATAGGGTGTAACAAGCAGCTATCGCGTTTCTCAGGAGCTAATTACCCTCCTCCATCCCCTGCTCCTCCTCTCGTCCAGTCAGGATTTGGATTCCCATTTGAATCAGACTAAATTCTCGAATTATGTTGTACATTAAAATATACATTTTTATGGTTCTGTTCTGTTTACCCTAAGGGGGGTTATTTGCTGGCCTGCCTGCTCTTATTCATGCTAGGCTGTTTCTTGTAATAAATGAAATATATATGGTATAGTGTTAAGTAGAGCTGTACTGCACTTTTATTAGAAGTAATTAATTAGCATATATATATATATATATATATATATGCTAATTAATTACTAATATATGCTATATGTGATATATTATATGATGTGTTTATGTGTTTATATGATATGTTTATATATATATAAACATATATATAATATATGCTATACTAATATATTTGTTCATATATGCTAATTACACAAACACACACACACACGCACACGCACACACACACACACACACACACACACACACACACACACACACACACACACACACACACACACACACACACACACACACACACACACACACACACACACACACACACACACACACACACACACACACACACACACACACAGAAAGTGTTACAGCCAGCAGCATCTGCTCTTCCTCTGCCTGGGGTTATGCTCCTGACACCACGACTTATATATATAAACAGGCAAGGTGACATTTACATTTCATGAAGAACGGGCAATCTGATTCTGAAAAAAAATGTGAAGCTTGTCATGCAGTTCTGTGTGGACCGGCTGATAGCTAAATCTTATCACTGAACACATGATGGCATTATGGTTATCACATACAGTATATATCAGGAGTGATATAAAATTCAGTCTTGGCTATTGTAGTCCCTAGATAAGTGTTTTACATCTGTAATCAACTTGAGACAGTTATCAAAAATTTGGGATAAAATTGATTGACTATTCAATTTGTTCCTTCCAAAGACACATGACACAATGGTGCGGAGGCAGATATAATTTTACATAGATGTTGAGGAGCATAATGAGTGTTTAGCGGTCCTTATTGTTTCTAATGTGTGTCAGCCTTAAATGCCCATTGAGTAAAATAAAAAATTTCCCGTACAATGCAGTATTTGCAAGAGAGAAAGAGAGAGACATACACAATAGAGCCTCCATTGTGATGAGAATTACCCAGAAAGTCCTTATGGGTTCTTTTGTACAGATAAAATGTTTTTTTTTTTTTGGAGCCATTGACATAGTCAAAAAAGACATTTCATAATTGAAGTGCCTAAATACCTGAATACCAAAAGAGCTATCAATGAGTGGAAAAGCATTTCAAATATTTTTTTTCTGCTTGTCAGGAAAAACAAAGTCATTGTTTGTTTTTTTATTGTTTAAATAAAGGGCCGACCACCTTTTTGACACGATGTGCTGTAAAATGTATGCAAATTCCCACCTCTTTTATCATAATTTGAGGTTAAATTCATGTCTGATTCACACTCCGTGTGGGATGAGTCAATAATTACTGTATTATTATATACAGTAGTAGTGATACCGTGCTTTATTTACATCCATTAAACTACACATCTTTAAATCTTCACGCTTATGGATGTAAAAGGAATCTCGTAGTATTTTTTTTTTATGTCCACACACACTCACACACAACATACACAAGGAGGTATTTGGAGACCACGGACGCCCGTAATGGGGGTAATTACAGAAGACATGACCCTGTTTCCTCTTCCCTAGTGTGTGTGATTCATAAGCGACTGTGAAATCGGAGTAATGAGGGCCAGCACAAACAAAAGCTGCCTCTGTGATACAAGCCATCTAGCTTAATGCTGCTGGTGGAGGTGTAAAATAGGCCACAAACAAACGGCCATAGCATTGAATGTGAGACAAAGCTGGCACACTTTAAACGTCCGACTATTAAAGCTGATGAATTGTTACATAATGGGGAATTTGCCGTTTAATGGGAGAGCGACTTAATTGGTGCCCCTAAAAAGGACAAAATGCCACCATGCTGCAGGGTTCACCATATAAACCATGCTCCCGTTCCTCTTTGCATTTAACACGACGTCTCTGCTTTTATTGAGACTGAGACTTGCCGAATAAGGTTGAAAATAATTCAGTCTGCAAATGCAAATACGTCCGATCTACCAAACTGCTTTTTCGTTCACTTATGAATGCAGCACAATGTGTGTGTGTGTGTGTGTGTTGTGTTGTGTGTGTGTGTGTGTGTGTGTGTGGGGGGGGGGGGGGGTTGCTGTTAAAAACATGAGACCCAGGTCAGTGCAATGGGAAAAAAAGGAAGATAATTTTTTAAAACGTTGAACTTATTTTAAAGGCCAATTCCCACCGCACAGGCTAAACAAACCCCGACCAATGGCAACAGACACCGACACGGGTAACACACTGATCCCACAAAACCCTTTGTCTGTGTGGTGTAAATTAGCCTTAACACGAGCACAGCACTTAAAGACGTCAATCTAGCGTATTTGCATAAAAACACAAAGGAAAAGTAGTGCAGTGGAATGGAAAAATGCGTTCCGTGTGAACGGCCCCAGTGCGAAAATTTGGCACTTTGTAGCTTTGATTCAAAGACTTCCACGTCCAAATGATTTTGTAATTTGTGTGAAAGATGTGGGATTCAGAATCATAGCTTCTCTGCTGTGCTTGTTAGACATTTTTTTTGCACAAATGGACATACACTTTCTCTTTAGGTCAAGCTGACACATACTACACAGGGATATTTCATTCATGAGTGCTTGACACTCTCCCTCCTTCCTTGTCAACTCTCTAAATCATCTTTTTACTTCATCAAACATGCATGCTTCAACACAATGTCAGTGAAAAATCTTCAGTTAAACAAATCGCAAAGCCATGGTAAGAAGAAAGCACTGCTATTTTCATTCTTCTTCATTTATAGCACCTGAAATAGCGGCCATTGCAACAACTTTCAAGTGTATGGATAGCGATTGGCGCTCTGCCTTTTTAAAGTGGCACCTAACACCAATTCTACTGAATCATTCTTCTTCAGACCGTTTGCTTGTCAACCTCTGAACAAGCCAGACATAGAAGTTCCTCGCCATATAAAAGCACCTCTTCAGTGGACGGTATGACAATCTGCTATCTTGAATGCACCGCTCCACTGTCGTGTTCCGGTGAGAAGATTTTTTAAAGGTTTAAAGGGTGGCATGGCCAAAAAAGTTTGAGAAACACTGCAGTAAACACCCGATTAGTATATTTGCCTGGTAAAACACCTGCAACGGGATATAAATGAACTGCAGTTTTACATTTTCTAAAAAAATCACGAGTTGTATTTACTTGACATCTTAGCAGATTGTATCTTGTTTCATTTACTAAATGGCATGAGTTACTGGCCTTAGCTTGTAGCATTCAGCCAATACTGAATACACACCATCTCTATATGTACACAGTGAGTAAATCACAATGTACTAGTGGTCCGTCTGCTTTATTTATGCCACCCAAATGCAAAAACACTAACACACACTTGCAAATACACACCCACAATATCTCTACCCTTACAGAATTCCTCTTCCTGTCTTGACCAGAATGGTAGGAGGGTTATTTATGCTGGTTTGTTGAGGCTGGCTGCTGGGATAGAGGATTGCTCTGTAAAGCCTTCACTAAGTCCCTTTATGATTTGGACACAGAGGCGCATATTAGACACAGAGTCTTATCACCGAGGCCCATGTAGGAATAACTCCTCCTTCCCCGAATGTCCTCACACAGCAAAACCCTCCAGACCTGCTCTCCTTCCCCTCACTGACAGATCCATTTCAAAGAGTATTTACACATACATAAATAAATAAATAAATACACAATGATAAGGATGAAAAACGCACATTATACAGACTTTTGCTTTCTGAAGTTAGGCCACAAAAATATTTTCTTGTGCAGGGAATGACAGTCAATCAAATTTCTTTCTCTGCAATGTCGCCGAACAGTATGTATACATTTTGTGTATTGTGATTCTATGTGCAATTTATATGTGTAACTGACTAACATTCGCTGCACAAGCAAATATATATACTGTATACATACTATACTGTATATGTATATACACTGAAAAAAAATATAAATGTTTTTGGTCCCCCCCCCCCCATTTTACATGAGCTGAACTCAAAGATCTAAGACTTTTTCTATGTGCACAAAAGGCCTATTTCTCTCAAATATTGTTCACAAATCTGTCTAAATCTACAGTGAGCTCTTCTCCTTTGCCGAGATAATCCATCCACCTCACAGGTGTGGCATATCAAGATGCTGATTAGACAGCATGATTATTGCACAGGTGTGCCTTAGGCTGGCCACAATAAAAGGCACTCTAAAATGTGCAATTTTATCACACAGCACAATTCCACAGATGTCGCAAGTTTTGAGGGAGCGTGCAACTGGCATGCGTGCAAATGTCCACCAGAGCAGTTGCCCGTGAATTGAATGTTCATTTCTCTACCATAAGACGTCTCCAAAGGCGTTTCAGAGAATTTGGCAGTACATCCAACCGGCCTCACAACCGCAGACCACGTGTAACCACACCAGCCCAGGACCTCCACATCCAGCATCTTCACCTCCAAGATCGTCTGAGACCAGCCACCCGGACAGCGGCTGCAACTATCAGTTTGTATAACCAAATAATTTCTGCACAAACTGGCAGAAACCGCCCCAGGGAATCTCATCTGCATGCTCGTCGTCCTCATCGGGGTCTCGACCTGACTGCAGTTCGTCGTCATAACCGACTTGAGTGAGCAAATACTCACATTTGATGGCGTCTAACACTTTAAATCAAGCTTCCTTGTGCTGTGTGTAAAAAAAAAAAAATGCTTTAAGTGAGCAAATATTTAGGAATTAGGAATTGTAAAAAACAAAACAAAATGAGGAATCCTTCAAAGGAGGAATTTCATTTTCCCTTTAAAATTGAGGCCCTGATGTATTACATATTTTTATATTTAATTTGACAATACAAATAGATATATTATTATATTACATTTAAAATTACATTTAATAATAATAATAAAAAACAAACAAACATAGAAAACAGCAATGGTTTAATTGTAAAAAAAAAAAAAAAGTGCTTCATTGTCATTAAAATAATGTAGCAAAAATAGCATATTATCTGTCTATTAGTATATTTCCGTGTGACCTGCACCATAGTCTCTGAGTGGACCATTTAAACTTAGGTGATTTGATATTGCTGATCCAACCATCCTAGGGTCAAAGGTCAATTCAACCTCATGTGGCTCAAGCAGCTTTCATCACCTGCAATACTTCTATGGTGCCCAAGGCAACTAGCGCTAGTCTCCATGACGACGGCAGCTTCAGCAGTGGCATGCAGTGTCCTTGATGTGAAGATGGAGGAGAGATATGAACACAAATTGTTCAGTCCCTCTTCCTCTCATTCTCCTTCCTTCACTCCCTCAGGTCAACTCGCGCCACACACACACACACACACACACACACACACACACACACACACACACACACACACACACACACACACACACACACACACACACACACACACACACACACACACACACACACACACACACACACACACACACACACACACACACACACACACACACACACACACACACACAAATCAGACCCAGAGTACTCTGACTTAGACTGGGTGGCTACTTTCCTCAGCCACATTTCTTAAGGAGCAGTTGTGGGTGTGCACTTGTGTGGCAACCTGCCACTGTGTTTTGATCTCAGCGAGTTTTGTTTTTCATCATTATTATGTGCTACAGTATGCAGTGCTGTGATTCACCTGCATGAGCTTGAAAACCTGCTTGAGCTTATTCCTCTCTCCCGCTGAAAACGGCCAGAAAACAACGAGCAGAGTGACGTCGAAGCGGGACGGGTGATTTCTTTTATTGATGATTTTAAAACTTTTTAAGGCATTTTAGCTTGTGCAAAATGCCATGTCTGTGTTACACAGCCTTTTCTGAAGTTACTGCACAGTTCTGCAAACTATTATGTAGCAAATAAAACTTTCAAACTAAAACTACAAACACATTTTTGGAAGGATGCTAACATAACTTTATCATGCACCCCATGTTGAGAACATGGGAACAAAGCATTTGCCCACACATTTCCAAAGAACTGGAACATACTACATCTACATGTTCCACATCTGTCAGTCAATGCAAAGTTACTGTATGTTGACTGATAAATGGAGTCTCACTTGGGAGCCCCAATCACCTCTGAGTTTTAGAAAAACAGCCAATTGGCGAGAGGAATTTGAATGCTGAGCCACTCCCCCATGCACAACCTGGTCATCAGGTTCCTGAGAGGCACCAGGAGGTTAAATCCTCCAAGGCCACACTTCATCCCCTCCTGAGATCCCTCTTTGGTCTTTTCTGATCTGCAGAGAGCTTCTTTTGAGCTGCTTGAGTCAGAGCTTAAGATCCTGTCTCTGAAGACAGCGCTCCTAACCGCGCTCACTTCCATCAAGAGGGTAGGGGACCTGCAGGCATTTTCGGTCAGTGAATCGTGCTTTGAGTTCGGGACGGCTTCTTCTCACGTCATCCTGAGACCCTGGCCCAGAGACGTGCCCAAAGTTCCCACCACTCCCTTCCAGGACCATGTGGTGAACTTGCAAGCGCTGCCCCCGGGGAATGCAGACCCAGCCCTGGCGTTGCTGTGTCCCGTTCGTGCCCTGTGCGTTTACGTGGACGGCATGCAGAGCTTCAGAAGCTCTGAGTACCTATTTGTCTGCTTTGGAGATCAGCAGAAAGGAAAGGCTGTCTCCAAGCAGAGATTGACCCACTGGATAGGGAATGTCATTGCCTTGGCCTCCCAGTCTCAATGTGAGCCATGCCCCCTTGGAGTCAGGGCTCACTCCACTTGGAGTGTTGCCTCCTCCTGGGCGTTGGCGCGAGCTGCCTCTTTGGCTGACATCTGCAGAGCTGCGGGCTGGGTGACACCTAATACCTTTGCGAGATTCTACAATCTCGGGTTGGAGACGGTTTCTTCCCATGTGTTGGGTACAAACAGAGAAAATGTGCGGGGAGGCTGGCTTGGTGTCTCGCTTGCAACACCATTCACCTTCCCAGGTGAGTTCCCCACTTGGCAAACTCTGGATTGAGTTTTCTCCGAGCATCCTTCGCCAGTCAGATGCGGCGGATGTGTACAGGCCCAGTACTCAAGTGCATTCCTGCTCGGTCAGCCCCTCTACAGGGCTAGATGCCCCATGTGTTGTGATTACCCCATGGTAATCCCATATGTGTATTATTCCACTGTAGGGTTTCCCTGTCGGTAAACCCATGTCTTTCTGTGGGCAGATTTTGCTCTGCCCAACTTCTGTGTCTGTAGTAGTTCCATCCCTGTCTAGGCAGGACCTACCGCAGAGGTCTTTCTATGTAGCACTGCCCCACAGGTCAGCCATATGTGTGTTTCCACATGTTCCTCCTTATGCATCCCCCCAGCATTAACAAGCACTGGTCATGGCTGAAAAAAAGGGAATTGAGAACTGAATCTCTCTTTCCATGAAATAACAATGTAAAGGAACAGCAGTTATGACCGTCTCCATTGTAAGCCCTGTCCCTTCCATACCGTTGGCATGGAGGACTATCATTCTGGGCTTACGTGGGGCGCTGGGTAGGTTACGACTAAATGGGAGCATTTTCTAAAAGGGAGTCGTCTTGGCTCCTTGACATTAACCTGAATGAGGGGACGCGTACTGCCATCTTATATACACGTATGTACAGGGTCTGTCTGTCTGTCGATCTCCCATCGATCCTTCTACATACTTTAAGGTATTTACCACCAACACCTTAAAACTTTTACAGTTTCAAATCACTTTATTTCTAGTTATTGCCTGACCTTTTTGTAAATTGAGGAGTTGAATTAAATAGGTAAATGTGCAGCAAATTGTTGTCCAAAAAGACATTTGAAAGTAAAATTGACCAAACATTGTGCTGTTCTTGGCTGTGAGGTAGCACATTCAACTCGCAAAAAGATTATTTTTAACCAAGGTTCTTGTTCACATCAGTTTCATTATGGATTAGCACAATGTAATGGAGTCTTCACAAAAATACTGTTAGTAAAGCATGGAGCAGTGCAAACTATATATTGGACAAGAGAACAAATATGCAATCTGTGAATATGCATATAGTTTAAAGAGTGTGTTTGCATAGGTGTCTTTGAGGCAATGCAGCCAAACATGTTTAATTGTTTAATTCCAAGGGTCTGAGAGAGAGTGTAAAGCGGCCTCATAAAACTAAATTACTGTTTTCAATGCAGCACAATGTCCCTCTGATGGTCTCCAACAAGTATGGCTCTGTTTCAGAACTCTGTTTGCCCTTCCAAGATTATCAGCTATGACACATCTGCTCAATGTCAGTCAAACTAATATTACAGAAACCCAGAGAGAGGAAAAGCTTCTTTCTGTCTGTAGGACCATAAAGAATTGAGTCACAGTAAATCATCAGAAGTCTTTCTACATTAGAAGTCTCCAATCTGTGTTCTGTTTGTGCCGAGAAGATTAGTATTATATCAATTGCAGTTTTTTGAACTACTACTAACTGAACAACTAACATATGAAAACCAACCTATTTTAGCCCTAATGAAGGGTGTAGTAGACATAACTATGAGGGTCACACTTTTTTTAGCACTTTCCAGGCCCAATTCTTACCTCACCAATTTCAAAATGATGGTAATTTTCTGGGTTGACAAATTTTCAAGAATTTGTCACATAGTATCATTACCATAAAGCCAAAATGACTTCTGCTCAAGCTGCATCCTGACAGCAAGATTAAAATGCATTCAGTTTTTAACTTACATCGTAAGTTCGTTATAAAGATATAATAATACTTTCATCAAATTATGGTTTGCTTAAAGTCTGGAGGGAATTTATTATATTTAATTACAAACTTTCATGGCAATACTATTGATAGGAATCCAGGTGTAAAAAGCAAATTTCCCAAAACACTCCAATTCTTTCAAACTCTTAATATGTCCTCCTATATTTTAAAACTATATATTCCCCCTGACCCCAGCATTTGCAGATATTGTTCCGTTTGAATTCTTTTTCATTTTCCTCATGGTAGCAATTTTATACTGCAGTATCAGGCTGATTTGTATTGAATACGTCACTTTGACATTGCAAGAAAGATAAATATTATTTAAAGAAGCTCCATGCAGTCACATCATATACAGTGGTTGCTGAGAGACAGTCAGACTGCAAGCATAAATAAATAAAGAATTTATAGATTCAAAGAGAAAAGCCTTGAACACTGAGTTTCCTCCCACAGGTTGAACTCTGTCTAGCTCATTTATTTCGTTAAAGGGGATGCAGCATGGTTTATTATTTTTATTTTTCCTCCAAAACCCACACTGGCAGGAAGGGACGTGGGATCCAATGGCCCTGACAAATAAACACAGGAAATGCATTGACATGTTACCGGAACCAACCTGCTACTATAGCGAAGTCCAACATATGAACCAATGCAACAGTTTAAATTTGGCACAACACATCAAAATGTAGATTATAGTTATTGTAGTGTTAATTTGTGGTTTAAGCAGACAGTGCCAAAAATAAATTAATAACAGTGTTCAGTTTATAGCCAGGAGAAAAGCAATCTAACTAATACAAAGATACAGTATACAAAATATAAAATAGTGGGATTCAAAAGTCTGATATTAAATTAAAATGTTAAATTTTTCATGTAAATATGGAAATAAACAAAACTAAAAAAAGGTGAAACAAATAAAATGTAAAATTAAATATAAAATAAATAAATAATGTTTATTTTTTTATGTATTATATTATATTTTATATAATTATATATATATATATATATATATATATATATATATATATATATATATATATATATATATATAATAAGCAAAATATTGTCCAAAGCATGCTATAATAAGCAGATGGTCATGCACTACTGTGTAGGAGAACTGAACGACACTTTTATAACACCGCGTGTGGTGTTCCCTAATCTCTGTTCCACTGAGCATCAGAGGAAGTGCTGTAAAAAAAACAATTTGCCATATGTGAGAATCAAATGAACAGGCACCCCGTCATGTAAAGGAATTAAAAGAAAAAATAAATAAATAAAACACATAAAAACCCGAGGCATCATTTTGTGGGGGTCATTCGCATAACCACTGCACAGTCTCAAACTCCACGGACATTGCCAAAAAAAAATCTTGCAAAGATTATGGAAATAAAGTTCATCTTAAGTGTTTGTTTACCATATATTAGTTTGCTGCTGCTTTTCTGTGGAGGAGTTTGAGTTGGTGTTGTCCTGGCAAGCAAAAATCCACACCTACAGGACGCTAACACAGCTAGATTTGATCTCACAACAGTTGGAATGAAAGATGGGCTCTCTAGCTAGTGAGCCAGGAGACCAAACTTTCAGATCACGAATCAGAGTAATACTTTTCAAGCAGCGTTGGAATGTGCAAAAGCCAACAAACTGTCAAGTGCAAACTAAGTTCCCCTTCATCTGAGAGCAAAAGTTCAAGTACTTATTTCAAAGCATTTGTTAGCATATCCCCGGCACACAGACAGAACTGTTAATGCTGCAAACCAGTGGGAATTATACAATTGGCAGTAATCAAATTACTTATTAGCTAATTATGTGAGAGGACATTTATAGGACTTATTTCTGATTGCAAACCTGTAAATGCAACATATAGTCGCAAAAGTCTACTGGAGTGGAAGACTATCAGTGAGTAACAACTTTTCTGTTTCAGAAAGCAGCACAATTCAAAAAAGGGAAGCAGAAAATACACAAAATAAACCCTAAAAACAACAACAGGAAAACTTTTACCATGATATGAGTCATACATAATGTTGGTCATCATACCAAGAACAACATGCTACCATTGCATCGCATTCCCATGCCCAGTCAATTCAAATCAACCCTGAGGCTGAGAGTGGATGAGGTAATCGCTTATGAACCGTAATTGTGACTGAGTAATACTACATCACACGCACTCAGTTGAACAAGTCTCTTTGACCGTATCCTGCAGACTGCCATCCTGATTTATCAAAGTGTGCATATGACTGCACATATAAATGTATATGCAAT
Source organism: Phoxinus phoxinus (assembly GCF_949152265.1). Lineage (NCBI taxonomy): Eukaryota > Metazoa > Chordata > Actinopteri > Cypriniformes > Leuciscidae > Phoxinus > Phoxinus phoxinus. The sequence continues at coordinate 25,157,359 of NC_136883.1, read as the reverse complement.
GCCAGATGCTTGATTGGTGCTTCGAGTGATATGACGCGTTTGTGTGACATTTTGTTTAAACATGAAGTTAAGAAGTGTGCTCAACCTGTTTAGACGCATTAGTTGTGTCCTTTATGTAATAACATAATCTAGGTCACCATACCTAGAGGAATTTAAATCATTAGAGATGCAAAGTAGCACGGTTACTGGGGCTGTCTGCTCACAAATGAAGGTGTTAACCAGGCTTGGGGTGTGACAGAATGTATGGAATGGTGTTATACAACGGGATACTAAAGGTTGCCTAATTAAGGTGACATTATAAAAGAACATCATATTTCAATACATTCTGTAAAAATGACAATTAGAAGCAGGACTATTTTTTGTATTGCAAAACAAATGCAATACAGTATATAAATCAAGTCAATAAAAAACAAGGCAAAGGTGATCCAACTATTATTAGTAGGCTAGTATTCAATATCTTGCTTTTCTGCAATATGAAAACATCAGGAATTTCACTAGATAGATTGAATAGCTCTATTTAGAAAGAATTAGACCAATTATATAAAACCATTCTAGAATGATTTTATAGGGGGAAATAATGTTAATAATATATTTTTTAATACAAACCTTCTTTCGACAAAACTTTCTTTTTAACAAAAAAGTATTTATTTTACAATTTATTTAAAAAATATATCCCACTTGCGTTATCAAAAGTGATTTGATGATGACACATTCACACTAAGCCATATCATGATTTAAATGGAATTATATGCACAGCCCTAATCTTTGCCATTGTTTTCTAGATCTAAGAGAAAACAACAACTGTGTAATTTTACTGGTAAAATGTATCTAGTTACAGATTAACTCGATAAGTAACTCAAAACTCATCAACGCACCTAACAGAACCCTGACTGACTTGTTAAATTGTTTGACATTTTAATTGCATTCTGATACAAATGAACTATCGCAATATTAAAGCAATACTTCTTGTGTTAATAGTGGGAATCATGTTAAAAAGAATTAGGTTTTCATTTATAAAGGAAAGTTGAGCAAACAATGACGTCTTTATTTCCTGGAGACAGCCGGGCTTAGTGGTGCTGTCTATTGTTATAAGCTCTATGGCAGGTTCTAGGTTGCGCTAAATGAGGGTCGAAGGTAAAGCGCTCACCTAGACAGTTGTTTATATTTCCAAATTAAAAGTGGCGGCTCCGCATATTCTGATATGCCCTGGGTCCTTCAGCCTCCGTCTCTAGAATAAATGAGTCTCTCTCTCTCTCTCTCTCTCTCTCTCTCTCTCTCTCTCTCTCTCTCTCTCTCTCTCTCTCTCTCTCTCTCTCTCTCTCTCTCTCTCTCTCTCTCTCTCTCTCTGTTTTACTGTCGATCTGTTTCACGTTTTAGCTGATCCCTCTTTTACTCTCACTTCGAACAATAGGGCTGCTCTTGCTCTTGTTCTTTCGTATAGCGTAAGTATGGATGGAGGGGAGGGTTGCGAAAGGAAGGCTTGTGACTGGCACAGCAGTGTGTGTCTAAGCTGGTCTCGCCCTTCGGAGCACGTTGGGGTTTCATGGAACGCTCCTTATTGTGCATGCTACAACTACAGCTCCCAGCGAAGCCGTTGGCTCATTAAACATTCATAAAGCGAAATCTGTTTTGCCTTTCTTTTCCTAAACACCGGCCTGGCTTCAAAGAGAAAGTGTGAAGGAGACCTTTCTATATTTATAAGTCCTTATACAAATCCCCCTTCTGCTTGAGCAGTGGAGATATGAACCATATGGGGCCAGGAGGACTTTTGCTCTGATGAAGACCCTTTGCGCACATTAAAATTTTAAATGGAACCAGGCATCTGTGTCTTATTCCGACTAGATTTCAAGGCAAAGGCTTCGGTCTACATTCACTGCCTGTCATCCTAAATTACCCTCAACACCAGGAGACTGGCAGTCCAAACATGTGTAAGTAGGCACAACAACATGTTGAAAATGTATGAAAATGACCTAGCTTGCCACTGAGGAACCAAGAGCGTGCGTTTGCAGACAAGTGAGAGCAAAACGGAGTAAAAATACAGATTAAAATGTGTCTCAAACAAGACAAGACAAGGAAGAACTTATTAAAGGGTGTTGTTAGGGCAAATGCATGAAAAATGAATGAAAATGAGCAGTGCTGCGCAATATAAGACTTGCTGCTAATGAACATGGAGTGTGCATTTGCAGACATTCTTTTGAATTCAAAACTTCAAAACATGCCTTCTCTTCTAATAAGATATCAAAGAAGAACACCAGAACACTTCCAAAAATTATTTATGAAACATTCAAATGTATTTAAAAAATTTTTTTTCGCTTTTCTAAGTGTATTGTTTTGCAAGTGTCTCTGCATTGTCAGCTCTGTGCCAGCTAATAGTAGCTTTTGGATTTCACTAGTAAGAGTTGTGCAATGATTAATGCATGTGTGGCTTCCTGTTCATAATTATTTTTTATATTGCAACCTTAACAGTACAGTACAGTAACAATAAGAGTATATGTCATTTGGTAGCTAACTGAGCTAGATATGTTTGTTGATGGTGTTTTATTCGATTGAAATATATAAATGTTAGTGAGAAAAATACAAATAAAAAACTTTTAGATATCAATATGCATATGAGATGGCTATCGGTTATGTTTATTTTTCACTGTAAAAAATTGGAACGATATGAAGTCCACTGGAGGAAAGTTTGAAGAGAACCCAAGTGCAGTTTATTTACAAATCAAAAAGTGATCAAACATAAAACAAAAGCGTGGCATGAAACTCAAAACTTGAACCGTGCTCGAAAATGTTTAATATCGTGCAAAAGTTCATTTATTTCAGTAATTCAACTTAAAAGGTGAAACTAATATATTATATTGACTCATTACATGCAAAGTAAGATATTTCAAGCCTTTATTTGTTATCATTTTGATGATTATGGCTTACAGTTTATGAAACAAAATTAGAATATTGTGAAAAGGTTCTCATATCTGTAAGCCATAATCATGTGCGTGCATGTGTGTAAGAAGCAAACGTTACTTTACCATCTGTGTTCCATAGAGGGTTTTTTTTTCTTTACCAACCTTCCCTGTCAGCCTCTAACATGAATATTTACAGCTATGGACCAAATAATCCACATGCACAGTATTACATCCACCAAGCTCTCTGCATGCCAAAATTCAAAAGCTTACATTTTCAACAAGTGCTATTTCTTTCTGAAAAAGATACAGCAGTGCACCAGACACATTCTGAAGCATCTACACCTCTGTTATCCTTAGACCAATAACCTTCTCTTTTTTATTTCTACCATCAATCTATATTCTCAAGTCAGTCATTCTCCTCTAGGGAGCATTCAGGGTTGTGTGGCAATTTCCTCTTAGAATAGAGTGAGATGAGAGAAAGACAAATGTAGATCTAAAGTGCTGCATTATAACACAATATATCATTACACAGTCTGAATACTCGGCCTTAATTTATGAAGTTTAGACCCACAGTTTCAAGGCTGGCTCCATGTGAACCGTAGAGACACTCACAAATTGTAATCATGTTAATGCACATTACATTTAACAATGCAGATACACCTGCAGACGGGTAGGGTTCACATATGGTGTGCCATGCGATACTTGATCTAATACTGTATTAAACAGCATTAAGCTAATTCTATTATAATAATGCATGAACACGTATTAAAAAAATGACAATTTAACAACCCTTTACAACAGGGATAGGCAACTTCGGTCCTGGAGGGCCACTGTCCTGCAGAGTTTACCTTCATACCTGATAACACCTGCCTGTATCTATCTAGCAATCCTGAAAACATTGATTGCCATGTTCAGGTGTGTTTAATTAGGGTTGGAGCTAAACTCTGAAGGAATGTGGGCCTCCAGGACCGGAGTTGCCCCTGCTTTACAATGAAGGCAAAAGCTGAATAAGAATGATGCAAAACTTAGTGATCAGTTACCAAAGATGTGTCAGTGGGTAAGTTGTGTCACCCATTTAATCTCTCTCTATATATATATATTTTTTTTTTTATATATGTATTTTTTTTAATGGCAGCTGTGGAATATAATATAACATTGGCCTAACATTATAAATCAGCCAGCCAGATGCAATTGCTTCAAATAGCTCAAGTCATGTTTGTATGCGGTTTGTGTTTAACCTCCTAGTCTTTTTGCAAACCCTAGGGTTTGCAAACCCTAGGGAAAAGAGGAGGCTTTATCATTTATGGACCCCCGCAGAGGGCACCAAGGCTGACTTCTTCGAATCACGCCATCCTAGAATTGGAACAGCGGTGCGCTGAGAAATCCTCAAACATGAAATCATAGTCCGCTCAGAGGATGATACTGTAGCTGGGGAAAGGGATGAGATGATATTGGACAAAAAGTGCAGTTTGCTCGCTGCAGAAAGAACATCCTTATGAGTAGCTTTAGATGACTGTAGTTTAGACTGATTTTTTAAAATACATCTGTATGAATATCATCATATTGACCGATAACTATGCAGCTGACACCTTGAAACGCCTGCAGTTGTATGCCACACGTACCCCTTCCCCTGCAGCACTTTGAAAAGATGAAACTACACAGTCATGTGGTTGTGGTGCTGGTTTGCGTCTCCCAGAACTGTGCTTCACAGTGTCAGGATAACTCCTGCATACTAAGCACTCAAAACAAAGAGCTGTCAAGCCTTCAAGACAGACTTTGCCTGAAATCCGAAAACAGCAATACAGCACAAATGAGACGAGAGAGCTGATTTTTTTCTCGCCCTTACATTGTGTGTGTGTGACTGTGAGAAAGGGAAATAGGGAGAATTGATGGGAACAAACTGTGAAAAAGACTTAGAGCCTAAGAGAGACAAAGAGAAACAGTCAATGATAGTTTCAAACGGGCAGATAGTCCGTTCCAGCAGGACCTTATTTAGGTTTTAGTAAACTAGGGGATGCAAGCTAGTAGATCAAAGCCATTTAGAGGCAGCTGTTGTGAGGGACAGCGGAAATAGTAGCTGGTCGAAAGTGCCTAATTCATTACCGAACAATAATGCATATGCTAGTGCCACCTGCCCACAGCAACCGAACCGTGAGAGGCAAACGAAAACGACACTTTCAAATCTCAACTAAACCGTGACTAAGACAATGAGAGAAACAAAGAGAGAGACTCCCTCCCCAAATTCCTGCTGGATTTGTATCTGTTTCGATAGCTTTGAGTGTAGGCAGACATCATATCCAGGCACAGTCAGGAATTAAGGTCTTAGCTGAAGGCTCTGTTGTCTTTCCTTTTCTGTGACAGTTTCTGCCGAAGAGATTATGGCTCGGTCTCCTTGGAGGGAGTCTATTAAATACACAGTACTCATGTGCCCCAAGAATTCATTTCCAAATCATATCAACCGCACTCATTCCAAAAATTACACTCAGTGTAATTAAATCTGACTAATTAAAGAGTAGGAAAAAGTTTGATCCCATGACACTTGCTTAAACTAGAATATATATGATAGATAGAAACACAGAACAATGGTTAGATAAAACAATATAGAGATTGGGGGCTGTCCGGCTGAGAGGGGTACAGCCATATAATAGATCCGGATTGGACAAGTAAAATAGAACAAGACAGAACCATAGACATAATGATAGAGCCATTGATTGAACACAAGAACAATAGAAAAAAATATATAGATGGATGAACAGAGTGAACAGATAGAACCAGGATGGACAGACGGGCAGATATAGATGGATGGATGGATGGATGGATGGATGGATGGATGGATGGATGGATGGATGGATGGATGGATGGATGGATGGATGGATGGATGGATGGATGGATGGATAGATGGATAGATGGATAGATGGATAGATGGATAGATAGATAGATAGATAGATAGATAGATAGATAGATAGATAAAGATCCTCCTTAAATTAGGAGGTTGGAACGGCATAGCACATACACACACACACACACACACACACACACACACACACACACACACACACACACACACACACACACACACACACACACACACACACACACACACACACACACACACACACACACAGCCAGCAGCATCTGCTCTTCCTCTGCCTGGGGTTATGCTCCCGACACTACGACTTTTTATAGGATTGTTATGCTTGCAGGCACACAAGCTTGATTAGTTTGATATGAATGCAAATTAATTAATTATCATATTAAGACAAAACAAGATTGAAAGTCAATTTTATGTCCCCAGGAGTTCAAAAGGAATTGACAGCCTTGTCAACACAGGGAGGGAAGGCATGTGTGCAGATGAACAGGTGAGCAGCTGTGTTTGTTCTTCAGTAACTCATCTCACCCTTCCTTAAAAAGCAAATCGAGTGGCATTTTGCTGAACTTTGAACAGTAATGGCCACAGTGGACTAATGAATGTCATACAGCTCATGGCATTTAGCCACTCTCTGTAGTATTAGTTCTTAGAACTTAATTTCTCACCTTAAAATGACCAATTCAATACTCCATCACTCTCAGTGTTACTTTTCTCCATATAAATGCATAACATTGTCTTATAAGTTACAACACAAATAACAAATCAATCATATTATTCACAGTTGCATTTCATTCTTAGCAAATGTCCCCCTAAATTTTCTTTCCAAGGTTGATATAACCTTATTTATTTTAAAGATTTCATTTCAGACTTTCCATTACAGAGAATGAAGTTTCATTAGATATCCTCTCTGAAAAAGAATGAAGAAAGTAGCGTGTCTATTTCAAAGGAAAGTGAGCACTTCACCATCTGAGTTAATGCTTCACATAGCACCTTCATTAGAATGTAGATAACCAACCCTTGTTAAGCTCGACTCCCCTCTGCTACTTGCATCACATTTAACAAAGTGCCAATGTCAAAATGTCAATGAGCAAAGCCCAGTTTGTTGACATTTTACTATTCTATGGATTAGCACTGCAGGCATATGAAATACATCAATATTCTCATAGAAGTGAATTGCCTGATTCACCTCAGATTTTAAATTACCCTCCATTAAAATGTTTGTTGCACATTAAAATGTTAGTGACTCTTATAAATGGAAATATAAATTGGTTTTATTGGAGCATCAACAAATCAGTAAAATACATTATTCTACTCAACATTATTTTCCAGTTATCAGGGGTGTGACAGTAGTCAACTGGAGGTTATAAATTATCAATATTTGTAGAGATACAGTGAATAAGTGTGCTACTGAATGCAATATATTATAATGTATGCGTGTGCCAACTGAAGAGAATTTCCAATGCAACTTTCAGAGAACCCTAACCCCAGATTATTATAAAATGCCATGTTGTTATTTTCTATACACCTGAAAAACATAGTGATCAACGAGGGGGGAATTCTAATATTAATTAAAAAATATATACACTTTGTCCTAATAATAATATTAACAACAACAACATAACAATATTGTTAATACTACTACTATAGTCACAAAATAGTCACAAAATCCACAGTAGGCAAGTTGATTGAACCAAGTGCAGTTTATGCTGCGTTCACGCCATGCCGTGATTATCGTAATTTAAAGATGAAAACACGTGACTTGGGAATTATGCGTTTATATGGCTACACTATCAACGGCCAAATAAGGCTACGTTTACACGTGAACGGCTATTTTCATAAACGGACATTTCACGCCTCTCCGTTTTCAAAAATAACATTGTGCACACCTGTCAGGTTTCAGAAAAGTGTTCGTTTACACGAACCCGTGTATATGCCGTCAAGAGCATGCCAAACCTGTAGGTGGCAGTGTAACGAGAAGCTCAAGCCCACGTTAGCCAATCAGAATCCCGAAAATAGTCTCATACTGTGACGTCGGCTGCCTAAAACTCTTTTTTTAGAAAGAATCGTTTTCAGAGGCGAATTCTCCGTTTGCGTGTAAACGAAGGGCACAAACGAAGGGAAATGTCTCAAAATAACCATGTAGGCTTCATGTAAACGGGGCCTAAATCTGCAGCGATCACATGGTAAAAGTAACAGCTCTCAGCAAATTCCCAATCTACAAGCTGTAATTACGAGTTCTTCGAGGACATGAACGCTTTTCACAAGTTGGAATCTCGTAATTACGACAGAGTAAATGCACCTTTATTATTCAACTTGACAAACGAGAGCAGGTTGACACAAACAAAGCTATAGAGACTATGGTAACTATACTGTATATACACACATGGACTAATGACTAAACAATACAGACATGAAAGCAATCAAAACAATAAACAAAAGGAACCACATGACAAGATCACATGACATGATCACATGAGGGGAACAGGGAATTACAAGACATAAACATAAACATTAACAGAAACCCAAACCCAAACAGATGGGACACTACTAATACTAATAATAATACTAATTCCCCGTTGTCATCACAGGAATAAATTACATTTTAAAATATATTAAAACATAAAATAGTAACTTTTAGTTTTGAAATACTTCAAAATACTTTACTTCTCTTTTTTTCAAGTAAATACAGCCTTAGTAAGCATAACAGACCCCTTAAACCTTTCCAGACAAACACCCTTTCACAGAGGGCTATTAATTTGGCTAAAGGACCTCATTACACGGGTGACTAGGTCATCGAGTTTCTCTCCTCCTATTGGTGGAGAATGAAGATGAAGGAAGCTAATCGCTTTTTTTCTCCCTCACTCTCATTTCAGGAGTTTGACACATTGTACCCCATGACTCCAATCGCTACTTACTTTTTTATAGTTTTCTCTAAATTGAATTTAAAGTGCTTTGCTGTCCACATTGAACAATCACAAAATGCCTAAAAACTAAATTAAGTTATCATTTGGCTATAAACAAACCACTGCAAAGAAGTGCAGGTCCAAAGGAGCAATACAACTCAACACTATACAATTATATTTATTGGGGTAGTTTTCAAGTAAGTATCTGGACTGTATATGGACATAGTTTAAAGTATTGGCCAAAAAAAATAAAAAAAATCCTCAAATAAAATATACTCTACTGTTGGACATTTTGGGATAAAAAGAAGAAGAAATACTTTTATTCAGCAAGGATGCATTACATAGGCAGTAAGGACATTATTATAATCTTCTTCAGCGATCATCAAGGTGTGTGTGGTGCAACTTACCTGTTTGGACTGTTTCATTCCTCATCCACAACGGTTGTTGTGGTTTGCTATATTTGCCATCTCATTTCACCCTGTTGGTTAATACACTGTTTCATCATTGTACTCACTGTTCTCCTGAGTCTGTATTTCGTGACAGAAGACCAGACCAAGAAACAGTGCACAACCATGAGCTCCATTTCATTCGATCCAGCCACTCTAATTCTCTCCATAATGCAAGATGGCCGGCCATCAAGGATTTCCTTCAGCTCACCCACCATGTACAGTACCATGAAACGATGAGACACTGAAAACTGTCTTTTGGAGTGGTTTGGACAACCAGCTATTTCTCCAAGCACCAGCATGTGCTACCCCAGGTACTCTGGTATAATACATAGGTCATGTGCTGTGGTTAAGTGCTTTGTCCTTCACCATTAGCGAGGTTGCGGAAGACGCCAGCGCTACACAGTTGCTGTCTCCCCAACCCACTCCAGCCCTCCTGATACTGACAGTTTTTTCCATAGAGCCTGTTTCAGCCCCAGATTTTCGTTACAGGCCTGTTCTAGCCCTAGAGTTCAGTATCAAACCCTTCCCGGCTTCCTGGCAGAGTCTGCATTGGATCTCACTCTAACCCCTGAGCTTGCATCAGAACACACCACACCAGAGTCCAGTGATGGCTCCAGCCCCTGACCAAAGTCCAGTGATGGCTCCAGCCCCTGACCAAAGTCCAGTGATGGCTCTGCCATCAAACCGGAAGCCCTGGAAGCTTCCTGACCTGCCAGCAACACCCTATTCACCTGCCTGTCACTTGTCCCAGCTCAGGACGCCCGCCCTCCCAGCTTTGCTGGATTCTGTCTGGCATGAGGTTGCGCCTTCCAGAAGGGGGAGTACTGTCAGGATCACCAGTCACCGTGCCTCTCCATAAAAGCCAGCACCACACACAGGGGTTGTACGGTCTCGTCCTTGCTAACTTGGACTGGTTGTATTACTAATTGCTATTTACCTGGATTGTCTTCCTGTGCTCCATTCATCTGTGTTCCTACTTCCCTGGATTCCCGTCTCCTCCATTATCATCTATTCAGCTCCTACAAAGATAAGATACATTATTATCGTCTTCCTCAGCGATCATCAATGTGTTTGTGGTGCAACTTACCTGTTTTGACTGTTTCATTCCCCTTTCACTCTGGTTGTTGTGATTTGCTACAGTTGCCATCTCATTTCACCCTGTTGGTTAATAATCTGTTTCATCATTGTACTCACTGTTCTCCTGAGTCTGTATTCCGTGACAATAATACGTTGGCCAATAACATGTTTTTATGTTACAATGTTTGTTAGCCAACTCAATACTCAATGGTTTGATATTTTTTGTTTACTGCTAGCAGTTTGTATACATATATGTATATATGTATGAGGGATGTATGAGTACTGTAATGAGGGATATACAGTATAACCTAATCACAAATCTAATCACTTTTTTTCTGTGTGACAACTATTCCCCAATTTGATCTTCTCGAAGAGACAGAATGGTGTTACATGCTTCTGTGATAAAAACATGATGTTACAACCTTCAAAGACACTGGGAAAATATGTATAATCATACAAAATTATACCATGGACAAAAATAATATAAGGGCATAAGCTGAACAATTTTCCTGTTGTTTCTTGGCCTGTTTTGTTTCTCATATTTGCTACTTATCTCGGAGCCAGAGTGTCTATATTTGGCTTGTACAGCAAAATGTTTACTTGCATGAGTTAAAATCAAAAGTAAATATTTAGGGCTTTCAGAGCCTTGGAGGCTTCAGGTCCTTAGAGAGAGAATTTAAGAATAACTGTCTGCTTTGTAAACATTCTGTTCTTCTCAGCCGACCCACTGTGTAATCACAGTCTACAAAGCCCCACAACAACAACAGTGTGAATAATTTATATATATGATTTACTGCTATATATATATATATATATCACACACACACACACACACACACATGCACGCACGCAGACACACACATATATATTCCTGGTCAAGAACATGAGTAAAGACAAATCATGGAGTAAGACAAAACATTTATTGACTGGTTTGACTAAGGTCATGCTGTGAATGCTGCCAGCTGGATTGTGTGTCAAAACAAAGACAAATGCAGACTGGACTGACAGAGCTGTTATATTTAATGGTAATTGTGTTTGTGACTGTCGATCTGTTATATTCAGATACATCTACAGCATGGACAGCAAGAGGGCAACGCACATCTGTGTCTTTGTCAGAGTTTTCATTACACAGATAAACACTGACACAAAGATACCAGAGCAGGACAGAATTCTTCCAAAGGTCTGTGCATCAAATATCTCAGACTGTCCAGCGCACATACCAGTAAATTGACTAGCGCAATCCTTAGTAAATCACCTTGCATGATTCATTTAAATATTCTCTTCCCATACATTTTGCATCTGAAAGGGAAACTCCAACAAATGCATATGCAATAAGGTCAGCCGCAAAAATAACTGCTGTGCACATGCCTTTTTCACTGCGTTTCTTTAGTCAATCCTGACAGTAGCCTAGTTTTAAAACGTCAAAATAAGGTTTGTTAACCTTGACCCTGATGTTTTGGAAAATAGCAATTATTCATTCTTGTCCCTTTAAGACACCTCAAAATAGAGTAAAAATCCATCTACGGCCAATGACAGCCATGCTAAAAAATATGAACAGCAGAATTATTGTCCATGTGACATTGATTTAACTCAAAATTGTATAAACTCTTATTTTAAATTGTATACATATTTCACATAGTATTACTTTTTTTTTTTTTTGGTTGCACTTTATCTCGATAGTCCACGACATTACACTAACTGTAAGTAACTTTTCAACTACATGATTAGTAGGCTGTAGTAGACTGTTATGTTATGGTTAGGTGTTAGGGTTGGGGTTAGGAGAATAAGTTGACTTGTAGATGCCAAGTTACTTATAGTCAGTAGAATGTATAGGGGACCAACAAAATAAACAGTCTACTAATACTCTAATGAGAGTTAATTGACATTTAGCTGCAAAGTTAATTATAGTTAGTAGAATTTCTGAAGTGGACTATCAAAATAAAGTGTTAACAATTTTTAATCAAAGACAGCATTGGTGATAATATGAGACTCTTTTCAAAAACATAAAAACCAACCTAAATTTTGAATGGTAATAATATAATATAATATAATATAATATAATATAATATAATATAATATAATACAATATAGTTTTTTGACAAAATTATACGTTAAACAAGTAGATCATGAGAGCTTCCTCCCCCGAAACAGCGGGCGTACTTGTGTGTGTAGGAATAGCTCAGTCTGTCCAGTCAAAATGTAATCCATTGAATCCAGAACTTGCTGTAACCGCTGTTCACCCTGGTGCTCATTTGATCTTACACAGCTCTTTTTGTTCTGGATAGAACACACTGCAATGCTTCACAACTTCAGAGGTAGAAGTGGGTCAGTACTCAGGGGGTCATTGATTCAATAACTAGCCATAGTGAGTTGATATCATCAAACATTCTCAACCCTCAATGTGCCTTTGAGCAAGACACTTTACCGTTGTTTGCTCTAAGGTTACCATATTACATAATTCTAAACACTGACTAAAGGTCAACTAGCACATCATTGTTGTTGTAGCCCATGACATTGTAAAATCACTAAATGTTTTATATAATTTAAAGAGTTAGTAGTGTGTAGAAACTTGCGATTATGATAAGTGTCATGATATTTCCGAAGCACCGCTCAAAGCAGTTGAGCAATCACAACACACTGGTCCCGCTGTCCAATCAGAGCACATGCCACTTTTCGTTTTTGAACTTTCAAGCATGAAAGCCTATTCAAGTAGACCCCAAAAACAAAATCAAGACATTGAAAAGGGCATTCTATGGCCTCCTTAACTTCTAAGTACAAGCACATGTTTTCAGATTGAAGGAAACTGTGTTGGATTACTGAGTGATGCAGTGGTGGCAATGATAGACAGGCCTAAAGCCTAAAAGTGTCTCATTTGGACAGCAATATTGACAAAGCAATTAAACGCTAATGATTAATGCCACAACCCAACATGATCTTCTCACTCAATAGATCTAGAAAATGTGTCTAGCAAGCAATGACAATTCCCACATAAATGTATGTGTCCAAAGAATACATGTTTGTTTTGATTAACATCATTGAAGACATTTAACTGAATTTTCAACTGGTTTTATTCTGATTAGTTAATAAGCATTTTAAATTGAATGCATCCAATATTATGAAATTGCAACGATTCAAGTAAACAAGTTTCGCTTGTTTATATGCACAAGTTGCAGACAGTGAATAAGAGCATTTTTAGTGAGCTTTGCTAATGCATCCGAGCACTTAGCAAGGTGGGCCACCCATTCTGAGCCAGAGGGCCTGAACATGGCTCATTTTCAAAAGCAACTTAAGAAGCATACAAATTGGACCCGTAACTCAGAAGGGGACAGACACTTTAGCAGTAAATTATGCATTAAAACTGCACAGGTGGCAAAAGGGAGTCGTGCAAGCAGCTGGGAATTTACGCATCACCGTCAGCAAAGACTCTCCTCGCAGTCCTCGACCACAACCAACAGATGTTTCTCCATCTTAACATTTGTCTCCCAGCTTCTTCTTAAAGCGCAAGCAACCTCTGTGTGCCTCCGACAGCTTAATCAAACAGCAGTGAGATTATGCTGAACAAAAGAGTTTGGGGATTGGTGCCTGGATCAGACCAGGCAGCTGTTCTGACTAATGATATGTCAGCTTTACAGCTGTCAGTCAAGGGTTTGACTCCAGATTTTGCTGCCTCATTCAAAAAGACAATGAAGAACATAATGTTTTTGATGGAAATGGTAAATCTTTGTTCGATAAGAGGGTATATGGCGGCTGGTGCTTTTCAATGGTGGGGAAGCACAGAAGCTTCTCAAACTACAAAAAAATGCAACTTAAAGCCTAAAACCTGATCAAAATCAGAACCGTATTTTCTAATACACTCACTGGCCACTTTATTAGGTACACCCGTTTAACTGCTCGTTAATACATATCTAACCATTCAATCACATGGCAGCAACGTCAACTAAGCATTTAGGTGCAGACATGGTCAAGACAATCTGCTGAAGTTCAAACTCAGCATCTCAATGGGGAAGAAAGGTGAGAATCTCAAATTCTGCTGCGACATCCAGATGGTAGGGTCAGACTTTGGCGTAAACAACATGGAAGCATTAATCTATCCTGCCATGTATCAATGGTTATTGGCACAGTTTGGGACCCTTAGCACGAATTGAGCATCGTTTAAACGTCACAGCCTACCTGAGTATTGTTTCCGACCATGTCCAAAATTCTGTTATCATGGCTACTTCCAGCACAATAATGCACCAGTCACAAAGCTCAAAGGATCTCAAACTGGTTTCTTGAACATGACAAGGAGCTCTCTATACTCAAATGTGTAAAACGTCCCAATCGATGACATCTAAATAACTTTTTTTTTTTACATTTGCAACCATAGGGTCCAGATAATATACATGTAATTAATATTGGACTCCAATTTGAAAAAGATCAAGAATTTGAATTAATAATGATATATATATAAAAAAAAAGTGTTTAATTTTTGGATTTATATTATTTACATAGGGCAAAGTTGTTCATTGTTTAAGTGACAATAGCCCCGTTTACATGTACACTTTTTTGCAATTCTGATTGAGATCGTTCTGACTGACGGATTCCGGTTGACTGTTTACATGGGATGTTATCTAAACCGATCTGGTGTTTACATGTGCTGACGCTTTCAATCGGAATCACTTACTCGTCGCACTAGCTTTAGGCATTAGCCAAGTTTCCACTGTCGGGCCAGTGCGAGCCTGAGCTTTAAACAGGCCATGCCGGGCTAATAGCCTCGAACCAGTAGCACCGGACCCAAAATAGTTACAGGACATATTTACATCACATTTAGAAAGAATTAAAATGTACAAATATGCCACCAAAAAATACGACCTGAGGAGCTTTCGCACTCTCTCGACTCCCAGCAGGCTACAGTTATATTTTCAGTCAGAGAAACAGAGGAAGCTCCCGAAAAAAAAGTTGTTATATTTTATGATAGTCCGGTATAAAGAGACGAGACATAGGCCACTGACAGATCAAATAAAAACAGGATTATGATAGCTTTTATGATTTGTCTGATTTCTTCAAGCGTTCATATTTACCATCTTTACTATGGTAAGGGTTAGCGTGCATAGACTTTTGCATCGGGTATAAATATTTCTACCTTGTACGGTGATCAGAATCCACATCGGATCACAAACAGAAGGCATTCAAGCATGAAAATTAGATTTGAGGTAGATTATCTTTAAATTAAAAAGTCTTTAATGCTGATGTTAGCTGACAGAATTATCCGACGCAAAACCAGGCATGCGCAGAAAGACGTACACTCAAAGTAATCGGATCAGCTCGTTTATTCCACTCCCTTCAGTCCGACTGAAATTTCAATCGGTTTGTGCATTTTTATTCCGATTGAGGTGTTGACATGGAGCATTTTCATTCTGATTGAGGTGTTGACATGGAGCATTTTCATTCTGATTGGACTTTTAAACTGGTTATAATCGGAATACAATGCTACATGTAAACGGGGCTAATGATCAGAAAATCAGAATAGTCTCTGACTCATGTTATGAAGAGTTTGTAGTCTCTTCTAAAAAAAGACACCCCAAGGCAAAAGCGGATGACGTTTTTTAAGGGCTTATTTTATGCCTTATGCCGCAAGCAGAGATGATATAGAGATGTGATTGCGTTTTTAATTTTAATTTGCATTGAGTTATAAAGCTGCATATCTGGCTGCAGTTATGACTCAGAGAAGCTTTAGCTATACTGTAGCCTCTTATCACGCATGCTGTGGTGACGCACGCATTGCACACATGCACTCAACGTCATCAGTTTGACGCATGTTTTGCACAGAGATATATCCTGCCTGGGGCCCTCCATTAATATATTAGCGTGTGTGCATGTGCTTTGTACTCCTAAAAAGAACTGCATAGTTTAGTGTGTTGTCAAAAACTCCATAAGACAAGCACAATAGCACTGCAGAACCAGCGTTGAACTCAGCATGTCCTCAGGGCATGGACAGACAGAACGCAACAGGGGCCTACAACAAATCATTGTGGTACTTTACTCCAATACTGTTTCAATTCAGTCTGCCACTGACAGCAAGAAACACTTCTATACACTATTGTTCAAAAGTTTGTTATAACTAAGACATGCTAGTTTTTAAAAGAAAAGTTTTTGTTCCTATTGCATAAAGCTATTGCATTAACCAACACAAACATGCATGCTTGGTTTCTATTTTTATTTTTTATAGGGACATTCCATAGGCATAATCATTTTTTATACTGTGCAAACTGTATATTATGTCTCCTAACCCTATCCCTAAACAAGTTTAAAAAAAGTTTACAAAGTCTTTTCTTCAGCTGAAAGTCACTGTACTTGCAGGTACAATTTTTGTTTTAACAACACTCAGTAGTATACTCATCTGGCAGTATACTAAACAGCAGCTACATCTGCAACAGTGAAGAGAAGACTCGGGGATGTGGGCCTTTTAGGCAGAGTTTCAAAGAAAATCTACATCTGACACTGGCAAAAAAGACGAAAAGTGTAGAATGGGCAAAAGAACAAAGCTTGGACTGTAAATGATTTGGATGAGTATTACAGATAGGTGAATCTTTGAGGTCTTGAGCTGTTCTGAGAACAATTCGATCGGTCTGTGAGAAACACCCTACAAGTCAAATCACAACTATGTGAAGTGCAACAGAAAGCATGAAACCTGAACAGCTAAATAATCTGACTACTAGAAGCATTTAGTCTGCAAGTAGGGGATTATTTGATGAAATAATCTTTTATTACATTTTAACTGTTATTTTTACTAATTTAATGGATCTCTGGTGAATTCTCCAAAACAAACTTATCATAAAGCATACCCTTCCACATACAGGCCTGAAACTCTTGTTTTCAATCTCAGCTGTGGTCTGTGGTGAATGCTGATCTGCAGTTCAACAGGCAAGAGATTCAGAAAACAAGCAGAGATTCACAGGCAGGGGAAGAGAGCGAATTGTTCTGCCAGGTGTTCAGAAAGATAGTGCCCTGTAAAAGAGTAGACAAGATTTTGAGATTTCTGGAGGCATGGGCAATAGAAAGTCTTCTCACATGTCAAGCGAACGTTTTTCGTTTCTGCGGAAAGAGTGAAGCTGAACAATTCTCACATTTCTGATCGGTACAAAAAAGGACAAAGACAGAGAGAGACTTTTGGAAAGACACCCTGAAACCTCTTTATGTGCGGAAGTCAAACAACTCAACTTCATTCAGTCTTGAACAGTGAACATTAGCCCTGTACTTAAAGATAGTAGTGCCCACCTCACTGCCTTACACTAAAAAATAAAGGTTATTAATTGGCATTAATGGTTCAATGAAGAACCGTTAACATCCATAGAACCATTCCATTGCATAAAAGGTTCTATAGTGGAAATGATTCTTCAGATTATGAAAATGTTCTTCACACTAAGACAAATTTTTTTATGTCTTATTATGTCTTATCTTATTTTGTTATTTTAAAAACTGTTCACTGGAAGGTTCTTTAGAGAACAAAAATTTGTTCTTCTATGTCATCACTGTGAAAACGCTCTTTTAGAACCTTTTGAATAGTATACACAGCTTCTTATAAGTGGAACAATCTACATCAGCTGTCATTCATAAACCACAATGAGTCACACAACTAATGTACAGGTAACAAACACATGCCGCACACACATTTAATGTAAAATAGTCAGCTTTTATTCATGATCATACAGCCCTACAGCCCTATTTATAGCCATTTTTAATGTGAATGAATTATAAATATATTTATAAGCAACATGTTTCTCACTTATATCTTAGGCAGCCTAATGAATGCCACAAGGGCAAAAATATGATTGTATTTATTTTAAAATATTACAGGTTGATCAAGCCTCAGCTTGTGCCCTAGCAGCACTCCTCCACACGATCTCCTCATAGCACTTCAAGCTCCATTATGACACTACTTTATTGCCTCTGACAACAGAACAATGTCAGGCCTGAGGGTGGTCTTGACGACATGCTGAGGGAATCTGAGTTGCCTACCAAAGTCCATTGTCAGCTGCCAGTCCTCCACTGTATTGAGAAGCCCTGCTATTGCTTTAGATGTTGCCCTGGTGAAGTTGATGGTTTGCTTTGAGGGTTTTGACCTCAGGGAGTTGATGATGGCATGCTCTCTGCAATGGTCTTCAACACTTGGTCATGTCGCCAGTGGTGCCGCCTTTGGGCAGCAGCTGAGAATATGCTCCCATGTCCCCTTTCTCTGGCAAAGGGAGCAGGCTGATGTGTCAGCCAGGCTCTGTGGTGTTAGTTTGGATGGGATGGGAAGGACATAATATATGCGGTGTGGCTCTGACTGCCACAGGACAGTGCACGTGATTTTTTTCTTCACAGCGTGCTCCCATCTAGTCCAGGCACCTTCCTGTCTCATTCCCACTGCTCTGCTGGACGACTTCTCCTCAACAACTGCTCTCACCTCAGTCTGGATTAGACGTGCAAGCTCCTTTCCCTGAGCCTTGTAATAACGGAGGTTTGCAAAGGTTCCCAACCCAGCTCTTCATCTGGCCACTACTCCTACACTCTTAAAAATAAAGGTTCTTAAACGGTTCTTTGTTGGGGTATATGGTTCCATGAAGAACCTTTAACATCCAAGGACCCTTTCCATTGCACAAAAGGTTCTTTGTAGCGCTAAAAGGTTATTTCGATTATAAAAGGGTTCTTCACCATCAATCACCATCAAAACGATTATAGCATATATTTTAAAAATAGGTTCTTCATGGAACCTTTCAGTGAAAAGTTCTTTGAGGAACCAATAAAGGTTCTTCTATGGCATCGCTGTGAAACCTCCTTTTTGGTTCTTCCTGGCACCTTTATTTTTAAGAGTGTACCAAGACTCCATGGCGTAGCCGCGACTCTGCCTGTTCCACTGACACATCCGCTCCCCACTTCCTGCCGGTCTTAACTGCTACCTCTGCCCCGGAGACTTTTGGGTCACTTGACTCTCGGAGCTGCAACACCTCCCTTGCATGCAGGACCTTGAACTCCTCCTCAATAGATTTAATTCAGCCTCAGTTTGCAGGTTTTTCCGTAGAGAGCGATGCTGCTTAAGATCCTCTGCAAACCTAGCTATCTCCTTAAGTAGCTACTAATTCTCCTCTCCAGTTCTGAAATGGTGGAGATCAGGCAATGGCCATAGGAACCTTGGTATAATCCCATGCTGGTAGATCCATATCTTGAATTTTCCGGGAAGGCCCGACTTATCGAATTCTTTCAGCCACCCCTCTAGCTCCTCACAGGTGTTCTTATTGGATGCTGTATCTTTAAGGCTGCCATCAAAGATCTTTCCCATAATTTTCATAGGCTTCTCTGAGAGGGTATGGTACTTCTGAGATCGAGAACCGAACGCATTCACAACTCTACCTTTCCACAACATCAAGGATCTTGATTTGGCTGGCTTGAACAACATTCTCGCCCATCCCATCAGCATCTCTAGCCAAAATTGGTGGTTGACAGCTCCCAGACTTAGACATGGGTAGCCTACTCTGCAGTCTGGTTCTGCAGATTTCACCAACACGTTCATCACCAGAGCAAACAGGATCACTGAGATGGTACAGCCCATGATGGACTGTTATTGTTTGAACATTATAAAGTATTTGATATGTGACAGGGCAAAGGCTCTAAATAATAAGCGATAAATATTCCTTTGTTGCCAGAGTGAGAGTTTTTTAATCTTCATTTTGTCACCTCACATTGTGAAGGGCTCAGTCAGACATTTTTTTGTTTAAACAAAGATATATTTGCTTTTCCTTCAGAAATAATGTATTTTTGTTCTCTGAATTACATTAAGTGAGGGCTAGAGAGAGCTAGAGATGTACTGATCAATGTGCTGACAAAAGAGAATTTCACTGTCCCTTATACGTTCCTCTGTGGCTCCCACATCAAGTGCCAAAAATGGACAAGCTGTCAATAACAGCCAGGCTTTTGATTTGCAGGGCCCTCTCGGTCCATAAAAAAGTGCCCTTTTATTGAACAGACCCTCACAATTACCTTTATATGAAGGACAATGACACGGTCACCTCTGCTAATTGCACCAGCTGTCTCTAGAGATGCTTGTTTCGGGATTTAACACATAAAAACACACACACAAATGGGATCGTGGGTAATATAAAAGCATGTTGTGAAGCTGTGAAAACCTATTACAGCAGAATAAGCTGCAAGAAGCTGTTCTCACTGGAGAAGGAATCTATTAGGGCATATCATCTAAAAATAGGAGAGATTTTAAGAAAGTATATTTTTTTCCCAAACAGAGATTTACTGTGTGAGTTTTAGCGGGGCTAAAAATAACGAGTTGTGATGTCATGATTTTTACAGGAAGCTGTGAAATGAATTGATGAGACATTTTTCACAGTGTGCGTCTACCCAACACTGATTCATGGTGCTAAACTTCCCTGCAGCTCTGCTGCATCAGCACAAACATCAACAGTGGTCAACACAGAAAGCTGCATAAATGCACATCAACAACAAACAATGACAGGCACATATTGAACATGCATATAAACATAAACCTTCAAACAAGCAATTATGCTTCTCTGACATGCTCGGATGGACTATGCAATGCAATTATGGAAAAAAGCAGTGATTAAATCTGATTTTGTGCACAGTTTAGGTTCAGAAAGCTCACAAGACTGTGTTTGTATTGAGCATATCACAGCTCATTGGAGTCAGAGAGGACTCCCCATTGTGACACTAATGGTGAAACATGTGTAAGAGTGTCTGCGATGGTGAAATTCCATGGGGTTGAAAACTGAACCCACTGCGGACCAAGTGTGTGTCTTAAAGATTAATCTTTAGCATACTGATACTCACTGTATCAGACCTAGATGCTGTACTGACATGCCGAGGCTCGATCCGTATTGGCAGGCTGTTGTTTGGAGCTTATTGCATGTAATTCAGATGTCAATCTCTGTACACACGCACGCACTCACTATTTTTTAATGTTGCAAGATAATAATCTTTTTTTAGTATGATTTATCAACAAACAGTGAATAAATAGTAAAAGGTCATCTCATTTCTCATCATATTTAATGTAATATGTAATGTGTGTTTGTGTGTGTGTGTGTGTGCGTCGGTGCGTGTGTGTGTGTGTGTGTGTAGCGTATATATGTCTTTGAAATATGTCTCCTATACTCACCAAGACTGCATTTATTTGAGCTAAAAAAATATAGTAAAAACATTAATATTGTGAAGTATATATATATATATATATATATATATATATATATATATATATATATATATATATATATATATATAATATATCCAGTTAAATAAATTAACCTAAATGAGTACTTAAATACTAATTTAATGTGAACTGCATGAATAAAAATAAATCCATAGACACTCAACAGAGACTTCAGCTGACGCTACTGCACCAAACAGAATTGCACATATCATAATTATTTTCACTATTGTATAATTGCCCTTAAACCCATGCTACCCTTGGAGTCAATTGACCTATCGGTAAGCCCCGCCCCCCTTAGTTACTGTTGCGAACTCGGACAAACACACGTTGTTAACTGTCTTACAATGAGTGTGTAGTCAGTGTGAAAACCTTGTCCCATGATGTTTTTGATACATTTTAAACACAGAAGGACCACCTCTCGTAGAGGAGCATTCAAGCGGGACTTAAATATGCCATGGAGGGATATATAAAATATTTGAAAATAAATATAGTGGGTAACAAGATTACCGTAATTTGGAAGCGAGGGTTTACAGATCCCAATGCAAGCGGGAGAAGCCTCATGTTATGGTCGTCGTGATCAAAGATGACAACACTGTTCATATACCGCTGGGTTAGATTACATTCATTACATTTAACCAGCTTAATATGAAGAGGCACTGAAATGCAGACCTTCGTTTATGTCTTTTTGACCTACACTGTAAATGACGTGAGAACAGTTAGCTATTTAGGTTTGTCCGTTAGCATTGACTCACTGATTTGATGACATGAACTAATATGGCGCCGCGCATGGCAGCCTCGGTCGGATGGTGCGCCGTATTTTGTTTTGTTTTGTTTGTTAACTCGGTGTCTTGTCAAGATTTCCGGCGTTCTTTAACAAGAGAAGCGCTTTTAAACATCAGACAAACAACTCCAGTGGATTTATTTCCCACTTTTCTGCTCCCAGTGGCAGAATTAGTGGGTATTTTAGTGAAAGTCGGGCTTGGCTTTGTACAAACAAAGGAACATCGGCGGAAAAGGGGAAAGCGAGTGGGTGTTCTTGTGCGGCTACGTGGACGCGGGAACCGAACAGTGCTACCAAGCATTTTTCTCTCAAATGTTCGTTCACTGTAACAAAATGGATGAACTCCAGCTACTGATGGTGAAAAGCAGAGACTTTCTAACAGCGTCTGTCCTATGTTTCTCGGAGACTTGGCTGGGCGATCTGATCCCGGATTCCTCATTACAGCTGGCCGGCTTTAGGTTACTGAGAGCGGACGGGACGCGGTTCTTTCCGGTAAGTCGAAAGGCGGAGGTATTTGTTTCTATATTAATAGTAGCTGGTGTGTAGACATAACAGCGATTCTGCAATATTGTTCACCGGACTTGGAATCATTTTTTATAAACTGTAAACCATTCTACTCGCCTCGCGAGTTCACATCATTTATTTTGGTTGGTGTTTACATGGCGCCGGGAGCAAATGTTAAAGAAGCCCAGCGCTTACTTGCCGATCAGATACTAAGCGTGGAACGAACAAACCCGGATTCCTTAGTTATCGTACTTGGTGACTTTAACAAAGGTAATCTCAGCCACGATCTCCCCAAATACAGACAATTCATCAAATGTCCCACCAGAGAAGACAACACTTTAGATCATTGTTACACTACAGTCAGATAACCTACCATGCAGTCCCTCGAGCAGCACTGGGTCACTCTGACCATGCTATGGTCCACCTGATTTCTGCTTATAGGCAGAAACTAAAACTTTGTAAACCTGCTGTGAGGACATCAAAACAGTGGACCAGTGAGGCTTTAGAGGATCTGTGGGCGTGCTTGGACTCTACTGACTGGGACATGTTCAGGTTTACTTCCAATAGTCTGGATGAGTACACCGAGGCGGTAACGTCGTACATCAGTTTCTGCGAAGACTGCTGTATTTCAACACGCACCAGGGTGAATTTTAACAATGATAAGCCCTGGTTCTCAGGTAAACTCAGAAGGTTGAGGGTAGAGAAGGAGAAAGTGTTTAGGAGTGGGGACAGAGACAGATTCAAGGAGTCAAATAACAGGTTTAGCAAAGCTATAAGGGAGGCTAAACGACTGTACTCAGAGAGGCTTCAACATCAGTTCTCTGCTGACGACGTTGCTTCTGTCTGGAGGGGGCTCAGGCAGATTACCAACTACAAGCCAAGAGCCCCCCACACCACTAACGACTCTCGTCTGGCCAACGACCTGAATGAGTTTTACTGTAGATTTGAAAGGCAATTGGACTGTCCTGTTCTACTCCCTCCCTCACCAGTGACCCCCCCCCCCCCCCCTGCCCACCACCACAGTGTCAGCTCTCTCCATCAAAGAGAGTGAAGTGAATAGACTTTTCAAGAGGCAGAACCCACGGAGATCAGCCGGGCCAGACTCCATCTCTCCAGCCACCCTTAAGCACTGTGCGGACCAGCTGTCTCCTGTGTTCACCGCTATCTTTAACACCTCCCTGGAGACATGCCATGTACCAGCCTGTCTTAAGGCTTCCATTATCATCCCTGTGCCCAAAAAGCCAAGGCCTACAGAACATAATGACTACAGGCCCGTCGCCTTGACCTCTGTAGTAATGAAGTCCTTTGAGCACCTGGTGTTGGCTCACCTCGAAGCAATTACAGATTCTCTCCTGGACCCCTTGCAGTTTGCCTACAGACCTAACAGGTCTGTGGACGACACAATCAACATGGCCCTACACTTCACCCTCCAGCACCTGGACTCTCCAGCAACTTATGCCAGGATCCTGTTTGTGGATTTTAGCTCCGCCTTTAATACCATCATCCCAGCCCTGCTTCAGGACAAACTCTCCCAGCTCAATGTATCGGACTCCATCTGCAGGTGGATCACAGACTTCCTGTCTGACAGGAAGCAGTACGTAAAGCTGGGGTCACAAGTCTCTGATTCTCGGTCCATCAGCACCGGTTCCCCTCAGGGATGCGTCCTTTCGCCTCTGCTTTTCTCCCTATACACAAACAGCTGCAACTCCAATCACCCGTCCGTCAAACTCTTGAAGTTTGCGGACGACACCACCCTCATTGGGATCATCTCCGATGGGGATGAGTCTGACTACAGGTGGGAGGTGGATAACCTGGTGTCCTGGTGTAGCCAGAACAACTTAGAGCTCAATGCATTGAAGACAGTGGAGATGACTGTGGATTTCAGAAGGAACGCAGCGCCACCCACCCCCATCAACCTGTGTGGCTCCCAAGTAAACACTGTGGAGTCCTTCCGCTTCCTGGGTACTATCCTTTCCCGGAACCTAAAGTGGGAACTGAACATCAGCTCCCTTGCCAAGAAAGCACTACAGCGGATGTACTTCTTACGGCAGCTGAAGAAATTCAATTTCCCTAAGACAATGATGGTGCACTTCTACTCAGCGATCATTGAGTCCATCCTCACCTCCTCCATCATCACCTGGTACGCTGCTGCCACGGCCAAGGATAAGAGCAGACTGCAGCGTATCATCCGCACTGCTGAGAAGGTGATCGGCTGCAATCTGCCTTCCCTTGATGACTTGTACTCCTCAAGGGCTCTGGGGCGAGCGAAGAAGATTGTGGGAGATCCCTCCCACCCTGGTTACTCCTTGTTCCAGCTACTTCCCTCTGGCAGAAGGCTGCGGGTCGTTAGGACCATCACCTCACGCCACAAGAACATTTTTTTTTACTTCTGCTACTGGCCTCTTTAATAAGGCCTGGAGCTCTCATTGTCACTGACGTAAACTTGATACTATTAACTTTTAACCCTGCCATATTTTACACTGATTATAAACTATAATAACTTCTTAAACATTGTCATAGTTGCATTGACCTAAATTATAAACGTAGCTCAATATTTGCACTTTTGCATATTTGCACCATTGCTTCAAAAGGTATTTGATGTGTATTTTTTGTGCTCTTATATTTGTATTTTATATGTTGTATGTTATATGTATGCACCTTCCTGCCAAAGTAAATTCCTTGTCTGTAAAAGCATTCATGGCGAATAAACCCCCATTCTGATTCTGATTCTGATTCTGATTCTGATTGTAACCTATGACAACCAGAAACTGAACGTTTTCGTTTTTATTGGGATTGAGGTTGAATCCTCAGGGAACTAGGTTACTGCCCCCAGATCAGTGATAAATAAACTAGGCTTCAGTCATATTGCGCAGATAATTGGTACGTTCGCCCACATCTTTTTACACTTTTGAAACGCGCTGGTGAACGTGCACACAACACGGTGATTCAAATCATGAATACTCATGTCCATCCTTTTACGATACAAGGAATCAGTGTTAAGTACCCCAGGCACATCGTTTTACCACTTTTGAACTATAAACACCATCAAAACGATGAAAGCATCGGATCTTCCAATGTTTCTCTATGGCACTGGAACCTAAAGTTGTCCGAGTTCCGGTCCAAACTCAACTGCCATTGGCTCATCTGCGTTCGAGGGGAGGGGCTTACTGATAGGTCAATCATTGACATTGTCAGACATGAACAGAAACAAATAATTGCACCACAGTATTTAAATTATTTCTGAATGGCTTACTTTTACATTAAGCTGGGGGAAAAATATGGAAGGTTAGAGCATTTGGAGTAGTCATTGGTTCTGTTTTAGTGAATGACTGTAGAGAAAATGTTGGAAAAAGTGGCAGATACACACTTGCAGTACAATTGTGCTTATGTTGCTACTTAATCAAGGGACTGCAGCAGGTAGAAAATGATGGTGCGGTGGAGATTCATGGGATGTAAAAGGGGAAAAAGGAAGATGGAGAGCTTGTTTGAGAGAAAACTTCAGCAGGCTGACTCTGCAGGGAGAGTTGTGCTTGCAATCACAGGAAATAAGACATGCACTGAGCTAGCTGATGGGGGCCATAACTGGTGAAAAATAAGAGGGTAGATAATGATGGGGGGAAGACAGGGAGAAGTGATGCTATAAGTAACTGTGAGTGCTGAGCATATGGGGAAAATACATGTGACTTGTTGCGCAAGCAGCAAATGAAAATGCAATGGTAGTAGATAACTAGAAGGAAAGATGAGGCCACGTTTAAATGACCGGCCATCCCATATAGTGCATAAAACATTAGGGACAATGCCAAAAGAAGGGAAAGGAAATGACAGCGCCATGCCAACTCAACAGGAAATGAGATCTTACTGCGGTAACAAACCAGCAGTAGACACAATAATAGATAATATTGTTGAGATTTATTGAGATATAATAGTTGAGCGGCTGTTCCCTGAGTGAAACAACTTGTGCAAATTTGCTGGTGCACAGGAAAAACTGCCTCGTAACGGTATAAACCAAATGATTTGATTTGGTCTATAATTAATTTGGATGGGCACACAGGCGTGGATCCCAAATGAAAAGATTCTGCTTGGTTAGATGAGTGACAGATTTAGGGACTGTATATAGCTTGCATGATTTTTAGAACAATATTGTGCTGAACTAAATGCAAAAACTGTGATCGAGATGAATATGGCTAAATATAAACCTGTTAAATATGAAATCAGACTTAAATCTCAAAAAGATTTTATACAGGAACTTTGGAAAATGGTGTAGCTAATTAGAAATGGTGTCAGAATGTGAAAAGGATGTGATATTAATTATTCCTGAGCAACCTGTTGTATTGGGTTAAAAATATCATAGGCTTTCTCTGAAATCATTCCTGAAAGTTTTCAGGGAGGTTCAGGGGAGGACATGGAAGTGAGACAGTAAAAACACAAGCACATGCAGTTGTCAAATTATCCCTTTAGGTTAAGGATAGTATTGAATTGCGGGCTAGTTTTGACAGAGATTAAAATATAAAGGTTCCAAAAGGGTGTTTTGGCAGTGATGCCATAAAAAACAAACATTTTGGTTCCCAAAAAAACCTTTCAGGGAATAGCTTTTAAAAGAAGCATATTTTTTTTAGTGTGAATTTTTTTTTTTTTCCTTTTGTAGAACGGGAAGATTCCATGGATCATAAAAGGTCCTTCATGGAATCACCAATGCCAATAAATAACCTTCATTTTTAAGAGCGTATGGAAAGTTAAAAGATTATTATGCATAAGCAGCAGCCCTTCTTTTTTTTTACAGACAATGTGAGTTGTAGTGTCAGTATCTTGAAAGAGAATTTTACAGTGGCTAAACCAGACATGCTATGTATATGAGATATGCTGTACCTGTTCTGTACAGAGTGTGTGGGTGCATGAATGATCAAGCAGATGAGATACTCAAAGAAAGAAAGAGGGAGCAGCAGGAAAAATAGACAGGTTACAACCATAATGAGAATCATACAGAGTGCCATCTGTCCACAACATGTGCACAGACACTTTCCACAAATAGGAGCCACTTGTGAGAAATACTATACGATGCACTGTATTTAAAGGGGTCATCGGATGACAATTTTCCACAAGTTGGTATGATTATTTGGGGTCTTCATGTAGTTTGTAACATACTTTGGTTAAAAAAAATGTCAATGGTTGTGTAAAACAACACCCTTTTACCTCCTCAAAAACAACTCTGTTCACAGCGACCTGTTTCAGTGCATGTTTCTTTAAATGATAATGAGCAACTGCTCACCCCACCCCTCTCTCCCGTGGGGGGTGTCGACACAAGGACAGTATACAAATGGCTGAGGGCGGAAATATGTTAATACAGGACAGTCCATCAGTGGTTGTGGGCGGAGTGGATGGATTCAAAAAAAGGAGTGGATGGATTTTTTTTCATTGTATGGTGGTTGTGTCCACACACTGCAAAGACACATTTATACGCAAACACCATATAAAAGTGAATGTTGGTCTTTATCAAGCGCCATATCAAGTTGAGTTTTTTGTTTTATATTGTGATGTTCTGCGCTATAGTCACTGGCAGCTTTGCTATGCAGCAGGGAGTGCCTTGCTTCCGTCACCGGTTTTGATGTTATCATTGTGTGTCACAATGATTCAAAAGACCATTTGAAATCTGATTTGAGCAGCCAGATCGTGCAGACTTAGATGCATTTGTAAAATTCTGATCGAAATCACATTCAAACAACCTCCAAATGTGGTTTGAATCAGATTTTAAATAATCAGATGTTTGTTGTTGGCAGTACCCGAGCAATTCAAATAAGACAACAGTTTTCAGAATTTTTAACGATATCCTTGAAATATATATATATATTTTTTTTTTTACTAATTTGTCCCAAATCCTGCACATAACTATCACGGCTCCACCAGATCTACAGACTCCACTCACTCCTTCACTCTCCCCTGATTACTAAACACCACACCTGTACCTCGTCACCTGTTCACTATATACATTCACTTGCACCACTCTTCATTGCCTGATCTTCTCTCTCCACACAGACTCTACCTCGATCCTTACCGGGTCCACTTACCTGCCATCCTCGTTATCCGATCCCGTTCCAAGAACCTTCTGCTATATTCAGTGACTCTCATCTGTGTTTACCATCAGCCTCATGCCGATCTCCATCTGTAAAGGACAATACTGTTATTCATCAGCTCCATTCATCTATCTTCATTGTGTTCACCTCAGAAGTTTCCATGCTTCTCGTCAAAATAAACTTCAGTATTATTTTACTCACCTGTCTGCTTCATCACTATCTGTGACAATAGCCATGTTAATGGACTATTTTATCTATTACAAAACAAAAGTAAGAGTTAAAATTGTGACACAGGAACTGATAATTTATTAAATCGCATTGCATTCTTAGACAGTCACATCACATTGACTGTATTCGTCAAGCTCAACCATTCGACTCCGCTTCTACAGTCATCGTAAGCTAAATACAAAATGAGTAATAAGTTTATCACATTTGTTCCCAAGTTAATTAGTCCTTACTGAATAAAAGTTATGCTAAATTGCATGTTACCTATTCTGGCATAGTTTTATCATATTTGCTATATAATTTATGAATATTCTAGATTATTATTATTTCATTTCAATTAGTCTTGAGCAAAAACTGTCTCTTTATTTCATTCCGGTTTCAGAGTTCTGAGGTGACTTTACCAAACTTTTGGCAAAAGGTTACTTGTTAGAACTAAAATACATATTTGCATGATTTCGATGACATTCTGATGATATTGTGCCTCCCGAAAAAAGTCCTACATTTTGGTAACAGGTTTGTAAAATTTGCAAACCTCATACAAAATGAACCCAGCTTACATAAAATGAATCAACCAATACAGCATTTAGTTTGACTTAAGGTTCTACATTTTCTGGAGTTCTAAGCCACCATCTCTTCACCGTCCGGTTGTTGAAAAGAAATAAAGGACCCGTCCTGATTTTGTACCGTATTGATGGAAAGTGCCAGCAGTATGAGAAATGCATTTTATGCCAGGACTTGGGCTCCCAGCAGTAAAGCACATTGACATATCTTATCTCTACCATCATTCCTTAGTGCTCATATTGTAAAAACAGAATCAATTCGGCACAGAAGTCTTGCCCTCATCCATAACTTAACCTCCCTCCCTGTCTCACAGAAACAGGCTTACAAAAAATGAATTAAACTTTCCTCAGACAGCTTGAAAAGTGCTCTTATGTTTGTGAATCCATAAATATAAATGGACAGGGATTCTCATGCGCAGGATGGTGGAAGAAACCTTGCTGTTGTGCACTGGTTGTCGCTCAAGTGTGTAATATCTTAAGTGAATGAGTGCCAGGGGAAATATAGACTTCTATGGAGAGTGAGAGCTGCTCAGGAGAACAAGTCAACACATTAGCCTTAATATTGATTACGGCACAAGGGCAAGATGACAATTTTACATAGAGTAGGCCAACCGAGAGGTCATGAGGGAATTTAACTGCAAAACAAGACTAGTAGAGACACTCCGTTGAAGAGAGCTTAGTTTTGATGTGCTTTAAAATAAATGTGCTGGTGAAGCTGTCAAAGCTCACTCATAGTCTTCCGGTCCACAATAAGTTGCTGAAAACATTTTTATTTTATTTTTTGCACCAAAGTGCACTTTTCTTTCATTGTATCTTAATGTTTGTTTCATGAGAAATGTTCAAAGAACAAAAATTGCACCAACCAACTTTCAATTTCACATTTTTTACTTTATCTTTCATGATGGATTGGGTTGTTCTATGCTGCTTTATGAACACTCAGCCCATATGGAATATTAAAAGCTATGCACAGTACTGAATAATTAATTGAGACTCTAACGTGACTGATATAGGAAGTATCTACTGCTTTGCATAAAATATAAATACTTAATCTTGAAAGACACAATGATTGATTGAAGATCCTTTGTTCATTGCACATCATTATTTGAATACAGTCACCCTATAAACCAACCCTATAAATATAGCTAAAATTCACCACCCCTAGAAAACATATGGACACAAGTCAGCATTCTTTATGAAACTACATTTTAATGAACATAACATTAATGATGATTTAGATTGTGTACAAATGTTCCCACAGAGTCCCCACAATTTAAGGACATTTGGTCATGCATAAAACCACCTGCACTGCTGAGACTGCTGGCTGGAAGACGGTTTAATAAATATACCAAATAATGAAAATCTAAAAACCCATTTTACCCATTTATGGGAAGGAAGTAATATAAATGGCTTTGGATAAATTATAAATGACAGCATGCTATTTACCCTCTTACTAAATATAACCATGAAACATTGTTTTTTAATGCACAGAAAAGCAAACTTAAAATGTGAAAATACTTAAAATGATTAAAGACACAATAAGGAATTTCTGAATTGTCAGATGAAAAGACTAAACAAAAACAAAACAAAACTGGATGTCCTACATGTGTCTTTTAGGATTATACAGATTTGTCTTTATGTATGGGTGCGTGTTTTTTAAAGCCTGAATCATTTAGGACCATCAATGAAGCCCAACTACATTTTTTTTTTTTACATTCCAGTAATTCCTGTTCTCTCACTGACAGGGTGTAATGTGTGATGTGTAATTCAAGTTGTTGAGTAGAGACTTCAGACCAGTACAAGGGCCACTTCTGTCTTCTCTACAAACTCAAAAGTCCTCTAATGAGACGAAGTCAGAGAGAGATAACAAAACTGAGAGCGGAATAAAGAGAGACATGCACTCTGAATGTCAACCTATAGTAAGTGTCTAACTCGATCACTTGCTGAGGTAATCGTTCTCCTCTAGATACCAGTTCATTACATTATGTGTCCGCTCAGTCAATCATTCTAGTGCTCATTTTCTAACCCCGAATAACAAGCCACAACTTTACCAGTTAATAGAACATGCCAAGGGGGAAGATTTTCAGCAAAGAAATTTAGGTTTGTTCCTCCAACAAAGCAATCAAGCAATCAACCAAAAGACTTATGACTTGTCATTGAGATGACTGGAAATAAGTGTCCCAATCAACCTGAATTCACCCCCTATATATAGAAATATAAAGTCTTGTCAACTAAAACTTATTAAATATTGTTTTCATTAACTGAAATAAAATAAAACACAGCCTATATAATAGATGAAAAACTGTTACATTGGTTTAATATTTAATATTTGACAGTTGAAGTATTAAATTATGAAGAAAATAATTTCTTCAGGCCATAAAAGTTTGAATGTAACTATACCCTTTTGCTTAATTTAGTGTGCACGGATATGCACACACTCAATCACACCAGCTCGGACTACCTGTCCTGAACCACTCGGTCAACTGTAGTAAACGATAGACAATAGCAAGTGGAAATATTGGTTAAATTCAGCCATAAATGTTTGAACCACAAAAGGATTCAGAAGAAGAGGAAGAGCGAATTATACAGGGTCATCGATATCGATGTATCGGTCTCCACAACCTCAGACTTTTGCTTGACTACGTTATCAAACAGCTAATAATGTGCTGCTAATGTTACACAAACCATATTCATGTTCTTCATCTCAAAGTCAGCCAATTCAAAATACTATAATAGTATAAAAAATAATAGTACAAAAATAACATTGGAAATGTAGTGCAAGTGTCATGTCATATGTTTGTCCTTTTCCAGATCTCGGCAGGCTCTGGTTACTACATGCTTTGATTGAATGGAAAAAGTGTCAAAAGTTTTTGGGAGAACTGTAAGCCCAATACTCATAGAGTAGAAAGGTTTGTACAAACTAATTCTAACCCATGAGTCATGATGTGAGAATAAAAATGTATCTCAGGACAATGCTTACATAAGTTCCCCACCAAGGTGTGTACTTAGGAGCTTTAGCACATTTTTGGCCTCCCAAGCAGCAAAAAAGAGGCCAGCACAACTTATGTGGCGGGGTATTCCGCTCCAGCTTGGTGTCACGGCTATGCTTTTTTTAAAAAGAGTAATTTGCAGGATGTGCCACCAAAGTAATTCTCATCTCCCATCATATATCACTCTAGTCAGCCTGCAGCAGCCCGTATGGCCCTGCACTGCATCAGCTAAGAGACAAGCTGCTTCTTACATTTACCCATAACAATTCCCTTCTTGGCCTCTCCTAATGCAGAGCTTTAAGGACATGATGATATAGTCATTGTCAAAGGTTCTCGTATTAGAAAGAGTGCTACAAAAGAGTCCCACTACCAAACATCAATCAGAAGCTTAGAGTCACTTTGCAGCTAAAACAATACATTTGGTATCTGAGGAAGAGACAGTATAATCAAGCCGACCTTTGGGAAATGCCTTTGTGTCTGGATGTTGTCTCTGTTGGCAGTTTGCTATAGGCTTTGTAACAGAGCAAAAGTAACCGGCTGGCTCTTTGAAATTTAAACCGCTAGTGTGTGTAAAAAATGCGTTTGTTTGGCATTGGTTTGAGTTTATGGATGAAACTGAAATAAATATATACGTGCAATGGAAATCCAATAAATTACATACACTCACAGTCATCTCCATACAGCCTAATAAACTCGACAGCTTCAAATAGACAGGAAATTGGTGAATGTAGGTGTATGTGTGTGTACATTGGCTGGGTAGCCAGCACTGCATTTATTATACTGGAGGAGGAGGAGGAGGAGGAGGAGGAGGAGGAGGAGGAGGAGGAGGAGGAGGAGGAGGAGGAGAAACAGACAAGGAGAAAATAAAATTGCTTAAGGCGAGTATAAACAGTGTCAATTTTAGATTCCACTCAGTTAGCCAAGGTTCGACATTGAGAGACATAAGTTACCTGAAAACCTCCAGAGACACTTTCAACACCTAAAAATGGAAGAGGTTTCCTTTTCACTCATGTCCTCAGAGAAGAAGAGGAGGAAGTCTACATGAAAGAGGCGAAGAGATAAAGGACACATGTCGACACAGAAGAGAATGAACAAAGTTGGCCTTTTATGCTGTTACATTATTTAGTGTATAAAGTGAAAATAGTATGTTGTACCATGACAATAATCTAAATTGTAACTATTAGATAATGCCCATTCAAACTCTAACATATTTGTATCTTTGTTAAATCTTGTTAACCCCCCCCCCCCACACACACACACACACACACGGTATATACACTGTCAAATAGTAAATAGCAACTGTCAAAAAGTTGCATTATACCACCATATTTACAACTACCACAGATCAAGACAGTGTTCCATTTGCCAGAACTTTTCACTGACTGACAAACACATTGTAAACAGCACAATTCCAGAGACTATTACAGTGATTTTGTAACACTGCCAGGACAACAGACACGTAAAATGTATATTAAACGAAGAGGCCATAAGTCCCCTGTTCACACTCAGTACCACAACAAACTTTTGTTTTGTGTTCCTGTCAAGAAAGAGACAGCTCTGTTGCCAACAGAAACAGGCGCCGCCAAACGAGAAAGACAGAAATAAAGCATTTCCTTACCACACAGCATTGCCAGAAAGCCATTAAATTGAATGAAATTATCAGAGAAGATTGGAAGATTATTCAAACTGACAGTATTCTCTGAGCCCCATAAGATAAGTTTCAAGCAAGCTGAAGATAATTTCCAGAATAGTTTCCAGGGAGAATTCAAGCTCACACCCTACTTTTAGATTTATGTATTTTTTTCAGTCTGACTCATTCAAAAAACTTCTCCAGTAAGATTCCAATTACAAGTTTCTTCAGTCAAAAAGCCTCTCTATGGTTTATAAGTCAGTATACCTCAGTGATTTTCTACTCATCCAAATCTGTGCATTTGGCATTATCTAAGAATCTTGTGAAACTTCCAAAATGCATGCAAAGTAAAAAAAAAAACATGCAATCCAATTCCCTCAAAGTTGTTCAAATATGACCTAGGATGCTTGTCAACTATTAGTCCAGGAGGCATGTATGTGTTACTGTAACCTATTAGTTCTATAGCTTTTAACAAGCTTTGGTTTGGTAAATTTTCTTTTCTTGTAATTTATGCCTCGTTTATGCTGGTTGACATGAGCACTTGCAGCTAATGAAAATGCAGCTTGAAGAGGAAGGTGTGAAATATTCTGTTTCAGGGGACCTGTTTGCTCATAGCATATCATAATAAAAAGAAAACAGCTATTAAAAATTATACATAAAGGAGAGAAGAAGAAAAAAGCCACTCTCTTCATATTATCTGTCCTCACTGCAACAGGATATATAATTACGACCAAGGTGTTGCAACTACTAAATTTGTTTTTTATTGTTCTTTGCATCTAAAATGAGGCAGTGTGATACATATTCTATTAAAATGTACTAACCTGCGCATATGCAATTACTTTGCAATATTTTAAAGGCATAGTCTGCTAGTCCAAAAGAAAGAGCAACCACTGAACATCTAAAAGGGAAAGACCCATTTACAAAGTTTTTTATATATATATTATTAAATATTTAACAAAACATAATATTTGCAATGCACAAATTATTTCAGGAAGCCAGAAGAGCAGCTTAATCCAAACGTCAGGGTCTTTCAGTTAGAGATTTTTCTAAATTATTTTATAGACTGCACTCATTTAATATTTTTTTCTTTTAAAACAATATTGTATATCATTTAAAAATGTATATTTGTGTTGTGCTATTATTATTATTACTAAATACGTTTTTACAGGCTAAAAATAACTAAAAACACAAAGCTTTACCAAGACGGTAACACTAAATCTCCCAAACATCTAAAACAAGCAATCTTTGTTTGGTTGGTGAATTCATTACATGCATCTTCAAAAACAAAACAAAAGAGATAATGTTTCTGAAGGTCGGGCAAAGGAACAGAATCGCTAAATGATTCTCTCTGATACAGACCGCGGCTGAAAGTGGTGGATTTAAAACTGTTGCAATACTGTATCAAAGGGCCTGATTGATCAAGAGAAAGAGAGAGAGACGTGATCAATGGAGGAGTCAAAGAAGACACTCACATAATCCATCTATCTTGACTTACACTGTATCCAAGCAACAGAGCATCAGTCTTAAAGAAGGGGAACTCATTTTGGTAGGATGGGGTGATGGGAAAGTGTATGTGGGGAAGATCATGCTATTAGATCTGACCTTTCTTTCACGTGTATTACACGTGTAACCTGCCAATATGACTGATTTTGTTGTGCAATCCCTGGAGGAAGCACAATAGGAACATGAGACCTCTGTTGTTAACAGGTAAACACATCGATAGACATCAATAATACTCATCTGTGAAACTGTTAGAAAGAAATCAAGGGTGGAATAAATAAACAAATTGCAACTAAGATCTTCACAAGCTGTTACATGCACAGAATACTCAGTGTTTTAATAAATGCAATGGACAAAGCGTGTTTTGGGTTACACTTTATTTTAAGGCGTCATTGTTACAGTGTAATTATAAATTTAAGTATTGAGTATTATTAAGCAACTACATGTACTTACTATACGGTTAGGGTAGGATTAGGGTTTGGTTGAGGGTTGTAATTATGCATCATTTATGTTATTACTATGGTAAGTACATGTAACATATGTATAACAAGGACACTGTAAAATAAAGTATTACCGTGTTTTGCAATGTGGGACCAGCCAGTTTCTAAACAGAAAAGGATGCCACACATATATTGGAAAAGCTAATGATTCATCACGATTATGTTAATGAGGTGAGCTATTACACCAGTGCAAATATAATGTGCCTTTATGGATTTGATAGAATCATAAAGAATGCACAACATTATCACATTTTAAACCATTTGTAGGGGGAAAAAACATTATAGAGCCACTATAAGGACATATCACACGTGTAGGAAAAAAAAAAAATCACATTTTAAACAAAGTGTGTGTGTGTGGGGGGGGGGGGGGGGGGGGGCAGTATAGAGCCACTATAAGGACATTTCACAGGTGTAGGAAAAAAAATCACATTTTAAACAACGTGTAGGGTGGAAAAAAAACATTATAGAGCCACTATAAGGACATTTCACAAGAATCACAACTATGACGGATAAAATTCTCATCACTATAAACTATAGTAATTTGTGCATGAACAAATCTGTTCCAATCAAATCTTTTAAGTGAAAAAAATATTTACTTCCCAAGTCTTTATGATGCTCAGACACCATTTCTGGAGTCTCTCCAGAAGATTTCTGCAAAAGCACATATTTACTTGTTTGTATTGTTTTCGTGGATTTAATTCAATGAATCAGTAAAAAACACACAAAGTCCTACTGCTATATAACTGTAGAATGGGTTTCAGAATCACCGTACTGATCAAATCATTTTAAAAGATATTAAAGAATGATTCAAAAGTCTGGAATAAACAAGTATCTGAAATAATTTAATAAAAGTAAAGTTGCTTTACTGTAAAGAAGAAACCTGCTGTCACAGCTGTCATTGTTATATTGTATTGCCCTCAAGTCATCTAAAAACTTTTATAGTTCTTAGTCCAAAAGAAATTCATCAAACAGAAATGCTGAAGTGATTTTAAATAAATATAAAATACTTATGCTGTGCTGGAATCTGCATGTGGTGTTGGGCTGTTGTGTTAGTCTCTCTATGTGGTTCTGGGCTGCTGCGTCCTGCTGGGATTAAAATGAACAAAAGAAGGGGAAGCTTTCAGCATGAGGCAGCAGAGGAAGCAACAGCTAAGACACACATAGAGAGAAAGACAAGAGATGCTGCATGGGAAAAGGACGACGGGGCTTAAACATCTTCCCTTCTCCGGTCCAAAAGGAAGCTGGCACATAAGCTTAACCCCAGCAGCAGTCAGTGGACAGGACAAGGGCTTTCCTCACTCATAATGAGCTAAGCTTGTTTTAAAAGGGGATGGAGAGATTATGCCGGGCCCTAGCGGAGAAGGCGATCTGAGAGTAGACTTGTCTGCCTGTGTGAGGGGATAAGAGGGATCAAAGGCCCTGGGCAGGCCCCTGTAGGACCCAGGCCACCCCTCAGACCCCTGTAATGAACACTCATCAGAAAACTAATCTCCACTGCCACCACAGGCTCCTTAATTAGATTAGCACTGCATCAAATAGGCAAAATACACTGGTCATTTAGAGGATTCCAAATATTTTGATTTATATCTCTGAGTCTGCAGTTAGCCACGGTCATGTAATCAAAACCAACCATTCTTGTCTTTTATGGAATATTGCAGTGTTTATTATATATTTTTTTTATTAATCAATCAATCAATCAATCAATCAATCAATCTTTAATAAAAATAACGTCTCCATCTTGCAGTGGCATCTCTTCTCTTCTCTGATGACGTGTTTACTGGCGTGATGACGGGACAACCTGTCACACGCATGAGATCACAGAAATAGCAAACCACAACAATCAATTCATTATAAGCAAATATCAAGAAAAAAATGTAATTACAAAAGAATGCCCGTTCTCCCATACATTTTTTAAGGTGTGTAACTGTATTTTTTTTTGCACCACAATAATTAAATTGTTGATGACTGAATAAGTGCAATTCACCTTTATGTCTGATACACAATGATGAAGTGACATTTCACTCCGGTAAACCTCGGGATAATCAGAGAGACTAATATTAGCATAGACGCCATCCTTCTTATGATGTAACAAGTACATCAGGATGTATGGGAAGTGTTCCCGGTTCTGGCTGACATAATCTATGCAGCCTAACAATGAATTATAGAAGTCTATAATGTGTATGCTAGGCCAAAGAGATGTGTTTTTAGTCTAGATTTGAACTGACAGAGTTTAGTCTGCTTCCCGGACAATGGTAGGAAAACGGTTCCAAAGTTTTGGTGCTAAATAGGAAAAGGATCTACCGCCAGCAGTCGATTTTGATATCGACTGATATCGCAAAAAAAAATGTGTTCATGCGCATTTTTTTATTAATATGTCATCGTATCGTATAATATACGGTATCATATCATATTACATAATGTGTAACATTTTTACTCAGCACTTTTTAAAGTAAGAATGAGTTAAATACTTTTCTTCCATTTTTCAGTATTCTGGTATTATCCAATCCACCTTAACTAATTTATTCATAGAGAATATTAAGATCCATGTCTCTTTAGGTTGAACAGTAAATCACTTTTCCATCCTGCACCTTATTACACTGCAGCTTCACCTCACATGTTCATTTCATTCTCGCCTCTCTAATGAATGTGTTTCCTGACTCTCCATCCATTGGTTCTGTACCACATCCACATCTTTCATTCCTGAATAAGGAATAGCACACTGATAGAAACGTCACAACAAATCCAGCTGCAGAGGTGAATCGCAATAGGTTGGTTGCCAGTTAGGAACATTATTCAGTGATTTGAAAAGTTTTAAGATTTTGCTTTTCAAAGCCTCAAGTTGCTTTGGATTATCAAAGCAATATGAGGAAGTTGGCAGCGTTTGAGTTTGGCCTGCAATATTTGATCAAACTTTAGCCCCCCAAAATGAAGCAGCTGATAGACTTGGAAACATGTGACATCAGGTGCATCCATTAGAAAAACTGGATACTTGACAGGAAAGCTGCAATCCAACATGATCTGTCTTTGGATTGTATTCATTGAGACACAGGACAAAACAAGTCCTGCAATTTTTTTTATTTTTTTTTTATCATTCAGAAATGATTACTAGAATGTTTTTAACATTAATTTACCTATGACTAACTATAATAGTTTTTTTTTTTTTATGAAATAAGTAAATACTTTTAATTCAGTAAGGACACATTAAATTGACCAAAAGTGTCAAGTTAAGACAGAAAATACAGTAACGACATGTATAATGTCACACACAAATTCTAAACTACATTATTTTGAACTTTCTATTCATCAAAGAACCCTGACTTTTTTACAGCTGTTTCCAAAAAAAGAAGAAAAGCTGCATAACTGTTTTCAACATTGATAATAATAATAATAATAATAATAATAAATGTTTCTTGAAAAGCAGCATATTAGAATTAATTATGAAGCCTGAAGTGACACTGTGACACTGGAGACTGAACTATTGATGCTGACAATTCAACTTTGTCAGGAAAGGAAAAAATTACATCTTAATATACTAAAATAGATTTTAATGTTATGTATAATTTAATATAACAAACTACAAAACAGTTATTTTAAATTGTAAAAATACTCATCAGTATTATTACAGTCTTTACTGTATTTTTGATCAAATGCAGCCTTGATGAGCATAAATACTTTTTTAAATATATATATATTCAAATCTACTGATATAACATGCATCATCACACTAATATTAACTCCATAAAAGAAAAGCAGTTTAATGCATATATTATTCACAACATATGGTACATTTGTAAATTTTCTATTGACTGTGGCAACTTAAAAATGAATGAACATTTTAATCCAAAATAATTGAATAATAAACTTTTTTTTTAGTAGTCCATTTGGTCTCGGTACTCAATCAGTTGCAGCTTCTCTTTCCATCTCTCTCTTTCTCTTTCTCTTTTTCTTTCTCCCTCTCTCTACAAGTTATTTGTGCCAGAGCCAGCCATTGAAAAAACATTTCCTGTGGCACTCCACTACAACTGGAAAGCATGAGAGAGGAAAAGGTAATGGAGGTATATTAATACACATTTTGGGGGGACACTGTCAAGCTAATGGTTTTCTTGGCACTGGCACATTTTGGCACAGAGAAGAGGAAACGAAGGAAAGTACTGCTCCCTCCTGACATGCTCTGAATATCAACACAATAGACCTTGAAAAAAAAACATTTCTTACCGGAGAGATGCAAAAATTGGAAGATATTGTGTTGCACTGTAAGGAAAAGTACAGCGATGGCACCCTATGTGCTTATCTACGACAACAGAAGAGGAACTATAACAACAAAACTCTAGACGTCCATCACATGTGTGCAGATTCTGAATGCTGATTTTACACTAGCTAAACACAAATGAAAACAGAAATAAGAAAAGAAATGAGAATGCAGCATGTTCTACGATTAAATCTTTGCTATTTATTTAGCTTTATCTGTTCCTCGCTTAATGGAAGCGCTTGCTGAGCACAGAGCCTCTCTCTGTAAATTACAGCGACTTGTAAAACAGAAGCAAAAAAACTTCCCACACATTATTTCCTCTTCAGTTGTAATAAGAGTCCTGTGGAAATGCACCTTATTCAACATGTTGCATGCTAATGAATATCTCTGCTAAAATGCAGAGATATTAGATATTATATAAATTGTGTTTATTAATCATTCGTGGTAACCCAGTCCATTAGAAGCCGCAGACCTGTGCCAAACTACTCAAATTTGGCAGAGACTGAGCGTCAGCCATTCACATTTAATGAACCAATTACTTTCATGCAGTGATTGTAGATCCTCGCTGAATATGGCTTATTCAATATAGAAGATCTGTTGCGTCCACACCATGACTACTCTAATTCATCTCGTGTTTGTCTCTCTGATAATTATGCGACATGATGGTACATTTGCTAAATGGATGTGAATGTATCAAGTCTGTTTAGGTAATTATGATTATGTTCATGTTGGCTGCATCTCCACCAACTGTTGCTGTGTTTGAACTGTAATATTGATAGTTTCAAAACACAACACACCATCCAATATTTTCGCTAAGCTGATTGGTATCACTATTAAAAATACTTGGACATGAAATATTGATTAGATTTTCTTTTAGATTAATGTTGCTGCTAAGAAAAATAGTCCATGACAACCTAAAAAAATCAATTGGGTTTGTCAACAATATTACAATACTAATATATATTATTATTTATCTGCAATTATGCTTTTCTTCACATATAATCACTAATCAACACGCAGATGAGTTATGGTAAATGGAAGCTCAAGCGTGCTTGCTTGACATGCGAGAAATGAGGTTTATGTCCTCTGATCAATGTTTTTATGTGAATTCGACGCTAAATTCAATCTGTTCATCAAAAAGTGATCAGTGCCTCTTAAAATTTGGGCTAAACCGCTTGATTCATATGGATTAGTTTACAATCTCTTATATGAACTATGAGACAAAGTGGTAGTGGTGTGGACTGCCAATGGAGGGACATAAATTTATCAGATTTCATTAAAAATATCTTCATTTGTGTTTTGAAGATGAACAAAACTCTTTTGAACCTCATGTGGGGGTGAAGTATCCCTTTAAGTCTTTTTAAGATAGAGAAAAGAATATCACCATATTAAAATTAATATTAAGTCTTCCAGGTTGGGTTCTTATTATTATCTAAAAAAAATTAAATGGATTAAAATATGTTACTACTTCAGGTCATTTTTACTGCATTTTTTAGCAACAACTTGGGTAAGAAAAGAGACAACACGGAATTGAAAATGATCAATGCAATTTAGTGTTCATTATACAAATATATGTGTCCAATCAATGCCAATATTGACCAATCAGAATACAGTAGTCCAGAAACCCACACAATAAATAAGTAGAACATAAATACTTGACCCCAGATCTTTCTACATCTGAACTTGATGGAGCATGAATGTTATTTCTCAGACTTTTTTTTTTTTTTTCACGTTCAGCTTCATGAGACACTTGTAGGTGCCCTCAAAAGTTCCACCTGTTTCTGTGTTTCCCCATCAGTACCTCTCTTTGGGTTTCTTTTGCTATTTATATTCCCCGATAGCTCGACATACCCCTCTGTCTAATCTCTGATGGATCACCCTTTTTACAATACATACAGTGACCCACTGACTCTGTCCCAAAATGCTTTTAACATTCAAATGCCAAGAAGAGAAGTTGGAAGAAAAGAACAAACAGAGGACAGAGATGCATAAAGAAAGAGATGGTAGAGAAGGAGAGTGAGAATCCATCATTTAAGCAACAGGGTGAAGGCACGGCTGAACTCTGGGTCTCCTGACACTGAAAAAGGGCTCACGAGTGATTATGATGACAAATGACCTCTGCAGTCTATTACTCACGAGCAAAGTAAAACCAGCAGATCACAACCATAGAACCCCTGTGCAAATACAGATCCGTATTAAAAGACAGAACGAATCTGTAAAATATCACTATACAGTTTTGCTTATAAGTTTAAATATTCTTTGCAGAACCTGTAGGACATTTTTCTTAAATAATAATAATAAACCATCCTGCATAACCTTTTTTTTTTTAAACAAAAACTGTAAACATATTACACGTTCCGTCTATTGGCACGAAGTGTTACTTTACAAAGTGATATCGCCAACTACTGGCCTGGCATGCATAATACAGCCGTTTTAGTCGTTTAAGCGTATCAATGTGAATGAGTATTGTTTTGACAATGTTGTCACTACGCAAAAAACGCAAAAGAAAAACCTTTCCGGTTTTAGTAAATCAATTAAGAAAGATTAAGAAGGCCAGAGAGGCATTGAGGCACCAATCCTGTCAAAGCTTTAAAATACTTTTTTTTATTATTAATTCTGTAACGGACCGGGAACCAGTGCAAGGTACATCATATTTGCAGGAGCTGGATAGCAATCTTAATTGAAAAAAAGCATTTATCTGTTTTAACAAATGTGAGTGAAAAATCAAAAATGACACCAAAATTACAAAAATATGTTTTTCACAGAAGGTTTTACGTAGGAGGAAAAAAAAGAGAAAAAATCACACAAATCACAACCAGTGATGCAGTCGGAATGCCAAACAAAATAAGCTCTTTTTTGCTCTTCTTAAGATGTAACATTTTTTAAGAAAACCATGATGTGGCTAAGGAACCTAAACCTTTTTTGTGTGATTGTGCTTCATAAGTTTAAATTTGAATATTGTCAGCATAAAAAAAAAAAATGAAACCCCATCCGTGATCAAAAATAGAAGCCAAATGAAGCAAATATTAAGAGACCAAGACATAACCTCTTATAAATGCTACAGTAAATAGTTTCTTGTTCCCAGATACCCAAATAAAATGGCTAACTTAAAACATTTTTAATTTCAAGTTTAATCTTATTCCATACAGGTGTTGGACAAGTGGATGCAGATTTTGCAAATGTTATATTGCACAGGAGTTAACAAACAAATATAATCGCAGCATGGAAAAACAGAATAAAACCTAAATCACTTACTAAATCCCAAATCCAGCAGTAAAGCTGAATCAAATTTA
Organism: Phoxinus phoxinus; assembly: GCF_949152265.1. Lineage (NCBI taxonomy): Eukaryota > Metazoa > Chordata > Actinopteri > Cypriniformes > Leuciscidae > Phoxinus > Phoxinus phoxinus. Next base: position 25,113,673 of record NC_136883.1, on the reverse strand, counting down.
GTTAATTGCGAATCAGCCACATGCATCATTTACAACATATATTTTAGAACTTAAAATATGGATTTCCAAAGCAAACATTAAGCAACGATAGAGTTCCAGGCCAAATACTCAAAGCGAATTGCACCCGGCAGGCACATCAGTCACAAAAACGATGAATTTATTTGATGCGTCAGGAGGAACTCCCTGAAATAATTGCTGAAAATTTCACAATACGTCACCAAAATAACAACTGGCCACTTCACAGGACAGATGCCGTAAAAGCACACCAGTACTGAATCAGCATGTCACAACAAAAAGTACACCCTGTGCTTACATTTACAAGCTGCATTTTTTATCCAAAAGCACAAAACCTAGATGGGCTCCAAAAGCTTTTTACTCTGGTTCAACCGAGTTTACATTCGGCGAAAGTCAATGGATATATACCTTCAACACAATGTCCTTTGCCAACTGTCATAACATAATGGGAAATCCATAATGGCATGTGCCGCAATCTCATGGGAGTCATTAGGCCTGATGACTGCATGTGCTCAGTGGATTTATTGCAATATATAAGGCCATTCAACCAGGGGTGTGTGCATCTTATCTTGCAAATACCACCAAGACATTCCAATGCAATAAGGATACACCTAATTACCAATTCAAAAGAGGTTTCACTACGTTTCACCCACGTCCCATTGTTTAAACAGATTTTAAACAGTGCAAGAACTAACAATGAATGAATAGTGAAGTTCCCAACCGTACGAGCTGTTGACTATTCGAGTCTTTTGTTCCCGGTGTCAGCTCATTGCCTCAATAAAACAAATTTACAGTGTCAATAAAAAGGGTTCTAATCATTCCCAAAGCATTTCTTTTTACAGTGCTCAGGGTCCCATGGCAAGCGCATTTTTCTTCTGTAATTGACTCCAGCGCAGACTAAAAAGCCTTTTTCCATTTATTTAGCTAGAAAAGACAAACACATTTTGTGTGAAATGCTCCAGCAAGTCATATGGAATAGCACAGCATTTTCTGGGGCTGATGTGAAGATCTCCAGAGCCATTTGTATTCATGCACGTAACCTACAGTAAAGGATCTTCTGCTCTCTGACTTGATAAGCTATCTGTAGATGGCCTCTCTTAAAAGCAATGCGACTTTAATCAGTACCCAATGCCTGGAGTGTTTTGAAGGCAGAGAATCACTAATGGGTTTAACACAGTCAAGGCAGAAAATGAAAAGACACGGAAGGGCTTTAGAAGTTTACTCAGAGAACATGGCAACGCAGAGAGGTTAACGCTCATTGAGATTGTGTGTGTGTGTGTGTGTGTGTAGGACACAGTGACAGGTGTTTCATGAGGTGGATAAAATATCACCAAGTGTCCTTCAGTTAAAACACTGAAAAAGTTACAGCTGAAAGAAGATTGCCATTGAGTAACGACTTTTGTTCCTCACAAAAAGCTATAAAATGACTTCAGAAGAAATATCGCACTAAAGTTGTATCAACAAATTTTTTTTGTGCTATGTTGAATCTTCACACCACCTGCTTCCAATTTACTTTCAATGTATCATCAACTAAAACATACTTTTTTTGTAATTGAAATTAAATAGTCTACTGAAATATAATTTAAACGTATTTATTGTAGCTAGTTGCCAAGTTAATACTTCACATTTTCATTTAGTTTGTTAAAGTACTAAAAAAAACAAAAAAAAAAACAAAAAAAACAATAACAAATAAAAAAATAAACTCTATAGGCATACAAAACAAATTACAAACACTTATACAACTTTAATTAAGATTAAAGTGAAAACAGAAAATATAAAAACAAATCAAATACTGAATGTCAAAGACTCTGATAGTATATCACTGATAGTAAAATTAACATTCTTCATTTGTGTTTACAAGAGAGTTTTCGTTTCTGGGGTGCATTAACACTTTCCCCTTAGAACTGTTAGGTTAACCAGCTTAGATATTCTTAACTGGTTTTAGATTGGCAGGTAGGGTTAGCCAGCTTAATTAGTATAGCAATGATAACCAGGAAAAACTAGCAAGAAAGTACCCAACACATACCACACTAAGTGATACATATTTAACTGGTCACTGCTATTTACCAGCCAAATATCCTGGGACCTTATTTACTTTAGTAAAAAAAAAATTTTTATCTGTCAGCAAATTGAACACTAAATGATTTAAATGCTAATATTGCTAATCATACTAAAAAAAACATATTGTCCTTCAAAAAGAAAACACCTCTGAGTGTTTAATGACTTCAGTGAACTGATGACAAGCTGGGATTAGCAATGTGCCAAATCCCCTCACAATTGTTCTTGTGCTAAAGTCCTTGCTAAATGCTAATTAATAACCAAATAATGAGGTTTTCTTTTCCCTTTGTGGCAACAACATTGACACACGGAGCAATAACAGAGAATACAACAAAACACATGAGTAGGACCCACAAAAAGAATGTTTTTTATGTACAATCGTTAATGAAATGTTAAAGGTGCGTGAGCGATTTTTGCTGCGTGGAAAATGATGACAGTATTCAAACAGGTTACTCAGACTATTTTTGCACTGGCTAGTCAAACAGAGAGTCCTGGTCCAAACTCACGCCACTGGTTGAGTCAATTTTTCTGTGTCAGGCTGCTCAAACAAACAGAACAATGTTTGTATACAGTCTCAGAACCACGGCGTTTGCAGTTCTTGGAGAAAATCAACTTAATAAGGCTTACTGATATTGTCTGTGTACATTAAACTGGGATTGCAGAAGTAAAATGTTTTTGAAAAAAGTTGCCAGTCACCATCAGCATTTTTGATAATTTTCACAAAAGTTTCATGGCTCCCAGAATATGCTGTTGTATGAATATCTAAATATACACTAGACTATATCAAAAGATAGAAAAGACCCCCTGCGTCTGTAATGGATTCAGAACGATGATCAAAACATATATGGAGTAGATGGAGTCCACAAACACAAAGCTTCACAGTCTAACCACTTCATGGGACGACATTTCATAATCGTAATATTAGGCAGTTTTGATTTATATGCTGCTTAATTGTGATGATCTCGTTATTTTATGCATCTGCTTACATATGATATGGCATGTTCTCTTACGTAGAGTTCTCTCGTACTGCGTCGAAGAACGCTACGGGAAAGATATTTCTTTGTCGAGATTGAAGCCTAAAATTAATCCTTAATTTTGTAATATTGTAAAACGCTTTTCTGAAGCATACAACCTAGGCGGAGCAATACAGCTCACCCATTGGCTGCTCTGCCAGAAAAGCACAGCCTATGCGAGGCCAGAGACGCTGACCAATGAGGACGCTTCGCGCCCTTCTGCGTCACCTCCCGCCCAAACAGGCGTGGCCTAGGCCTATAAATACGAGCATAGCTGTCTAACACGCCGATTTTCTTAAATTCAACGAAGCTGCACGCATCGCTGGATTGATTCGAGCCGCCACAGCCGTTTGGAACAAGCACCTCAGCAGGACGAGCCCTTACCTGAAGCCGCTGGTCATCGCCGCCTTCAGCCGCCGTTCCCTGCTGCGCTTCTCCGGCGTGGAATATCCTTTCAGTTTTGTGTGTGTTTTGTGTGTGTGTTCGCCTACCGCGTCACACATTTTTTCCTCACAAAAGAGCAACGAGTGTCTTTTTAAAGATGTCTCGCGTTTCCTGCGGCTCCTGCCGAGCCGCGCTCATCGACGGGGACCACCACGAACTATGTGTTTCCTGCTTGGGCGAGGAACATGCAGCTCTCGCTCTCGGTGATGGCGGCTGCCTGGTGTGCATGGACGCGGCGCTGGCACCCCTGAGACTCCGAGGCGTTCGAATTCTGAACTATTTGGACGATTGGCTAATTCTGGCTCAATCGCCGTCAGAACTCGCTCACCACAAGACACTAATACTCGATCACCTCGAGTGCTTAGGTCTGAGAGTCAATTGGGAGAAAAGTTCACTGTTTCCCAGTCAAAGGATCTCCTTTTTAGGACTGGATCTGAACTCACTGTCTATGACAGCACGGCTGTCATCACAGCGCAGGCGAAGTACCCTGCAAATGGCGAAATCCTTCCGCAGCGGCCACATAGTGCCGCTCAGGAGATTTCAGAAAATGCTGGGCCTCATGGCCTCAGCCTCAACAGTGCTGCAGTTGGGCCTGCTGCGCATGCGCCCACTACAGTTCTGGTTGAGAACGCGCGTACCGCGCCGAGCATGGTTACACGGTCGTTATCGCCTCAAGGTCACTCAGGAATGCATTTCAGCCCTGACACCATGGAGAGCGTCAGACTGGTACCGGTCAGGTGTAAGCCTGGGGACTTCCTCGAGCCTGAAGGTGGTGTCCACGGACGCGTCCACCTCAGGCTGGGGAGCACTGCTCGACGGCAGACCGCTCTTTGGCCAGTGGGCAGAGCGAGCCAAACTACCGCACATAAACTGCCTGGAAATGATGGCGGTGGACTTTGCGCTGAGGCGCTTCTGTCCCCGGATAAAAGGACACCACGTCCTGGTCCGCTCGGACAACATGTCGGTAGTAGCCTACATAAACCGCCAGGGTGGCCTGAGATCCCGAAACCTATTCAGGTTAGCGGAACGCATACTGGTGTGGGCCCAGCACAACCTGCGCTCGTTAAGAGCAATGCACGTGCCAGGCCACTTGAACGTAGGCCCGGACAGACTCTCACGGAACAACGTTCCTACGGGAGAGTGGTCCCTACACACACAGACAGTGCGTCTGCTGTGGAAAACGTTCGGCAGAGCGGAAATAGACCTGTTTGCAAACCAGGAAAACGCTCACTGCCCAGAATTCTTTTCGAAGAGCACGAACGCGCTGGCCAGAGTCTGGCCCCGCCGTCCGCTCTATGCTTTTCCTCCTGTCTCGCTCCTGCCTCAAGTGCTGGAGCGTATCAAGGAGAGCGGATGCTCAGTACTACTAGTTGCTCCATACTGGACGAATCAGACCTGGTTCCCAGCTTTGATGCGACTGAAAAGTACTGCCCCGTGGCCGATTCCAGTGAGGAGAGACCTCCTCTCACAGGCCAAGGGCGCGATTCTGCATCCTCACCCCGAGCTTTGGTCCCTACACGTATGGGCCATAAACGGGTACCCGCTAACCTCCCAAGAGGAGTGTTAGACACGATCGAGCAAGCTAGGGCTCCGTCTACTAGACGACTCTACGCTTCCAAATGGTCGGTGTTCTCTGGATGGTGTTCAGATCAAGGTCTGTCACCACTTCAGTGTGGAGAACCGGAGATTCTCTCCTTCTTGCAAGAGCTATTGGATAAGGGAAGAACCCCATCCACGCTCAAAGTCTATGTGGCTGCCATATCAGCGTTCGTTAATCCAACGCTTGGCCGTTCACTAGGCAGGAACGATCTGGTGGTCCGCTTCCTTAGAGGCGCCAGGAGGTTAAACCCTCCAAGGCCCCCCTCAGTCCCCGTTTGGGACCTTTCTACAGTGTTGAACGCTATGAAAGGGGCCCCTTTCGAGCCTATTCACTCAGTTGACATGAAACACCTGTCTTTCAAGACCGTGTTTCTTTTGGCTCTCGCTTCAGTGAAGCGTGTGGGAGACTTGCAAGCGCTCTCAGTGAGAGCTTCTTGTATGGAGTTCGGGCCAAACGACTCTGTAGTCGTATTGAAACCGAAGCATGGGTACGTGCCTAAGTCCCTCAACACACCGTTTAGGGCTCAGGTCATCTCCCTGTCGGCCCTGCCGGCCTCAGAGGACGGAAATAGCTCCCTTTGCCCGGTCAGGGCATTAAGAGCTTACGTGTCCCGCTCCGCTGTTTTTCGACAGACGGAGCAGCTCTTTGTTTCGGTCAGCGGACGCTTCAAGGGGCGAGCCGCGACGAAACAGAGTCTGTCTCGATGGGTAGTGGACGCCATTGCGCTAGCCTACGCATCTAGAGGTTTGGAATGCCCTTTGGGCATCAGAGCACATTCCACGAGAGGCATGGCCTCTTCATGGGCTTGGTATAGCGGAATCTCGTTACAAGATATCTGTATGGCGGCAGGCTGGTCCTCCCCGTCTACATTTATTAGGTTCTATAACCTAGAGGTTCCTGCGTTGCAGGCTAAACTGCTCTCGGTCTAGAAGACTATATACAGGTGCTCCTGCCCCGCGTTGCGGCCCAGGTCACTTCAATGTTAATATGTATAAGTGTTCCTGCCCCGCGCTGCGGCCCAGGTCACTTCAATGTTTAATATGTATAAGTGTTCCTGCCCCGCGCTGCGGCCCAGGTCACTTCAATGTTTAAGCATCACTCACTGACAATGTGTCCCATGAGCATGCTATTACCCCTCATATATATCTATATTTACATATATATGCTATTATGCCTTAAGAGGCACTACTATAAAGGGATGATGCTAATTTAGCCGCTCTCCCTATACTTCTTGGGGTAGGCACTTGTATGCCAGGGCGCGCGCGCCCTTAGGTGTCTGTGTCGGTCCAAGAGCACGCACAGCGTTTTACATGGGGTTCCCGTAGCGTTCTTCGACGCAGTACGAGAGAACTCTACGTAAGAGAACGTACTCGGTTACTAACGTAACCTCGGTTCTCTCTAGAAGAGGGAACGAGTACTGCGTCTCATGGCCGTGCGTGTCCGCGCTGCGTCGCTTCATTGACGAAAATCGGCGTGTTAGACAGCTATGCTCGTATTTATAGGCCTAGGCCACGCCTGTTTGGGCGGGAGGTGACGCAGAAGGGCGCGAAGCGTCCTCATTGGTCAGCGTCTCTGGCCTCGCATAGGCTGTGCTTTTCTGGCAGAGCAGCCAATGGGTGAGCTGTATTGCTCCGCCTAGGTTGTATGCTTCAGAAAAGCGTTTTACAATATTACAAAATTAAGGATTAATTTTAGGCTTCAATCTCGACAAAGAAATATCTTTCCCGTAGCGTTCTTCGACGCAGTACTCGTTCCCTCTTCTAGAGAGAACCGAGGTTACGTTAGTAACCGAGTACGTTTCTGCTTCTTCTTCTCCTGTGTTTTAATCAGGAGATTCAGTACTCATTCAGAAGATGTGTAATAGCGCCCCCTACCGTATAATAGTAAAAACATGTAAATTAAAGGAACACTCCGACTTTTTGGGACTTTAGCCTATTCACCTTATCCCCCAGAGTTAGATAAGTCCATACATACCTTTTTCACCTCCGTGCGTGCTATAAGTCTGTTTGACGCACCCACCGCTAGCCTAGCTTAGCACAAAGACTGGATGTGAATGGTTGCAGCTAGCATACTAATCCAAATAAGTGACAAAATAAAACAAACATTTTCCTATTTACATGTTGTGATTTGGATAGTCACAGAGTGTACAAAAAACAAAGTCACATGAGACACAGACATATTTTAACCGTATAAATACTGGGAACTATATTCTCTGAAGGCGAAGCACTGCTACTTGGGCGGAGTGATAACCGCAGCACCTGAGACGCGCCGTTGTTTCTTCTGTCAACAAAACCACGTGAGTGACTCTAGCTCCGCTCAAGTGTTACTGGGACGACAGAGCGCGTTCGAGGCAACAATACTAACATTGCAGGGGATACATGGAGCCCGTAAACAACTGCAATAGTAGTTACCACCCTATTCATATAATAGTGTCACTAACGTTACATTAGATCTAAGTTAGCTAATGGCACTGTTACAGTAACGTTAGGCTAAACATTTAAAAAATATAACGGAACACTTACCGCAGCCGCTCCACTTTGTCCTGTATGTGATATCGATGGGATGGCTGTATCCTTCAGCACACGTTTCATGGTCCTTGTGGCAAATTCAATTTTTTGAAAATAGTCGTCCTCAGTGAAATGTACCGAGCAAACATAATGTCCCTTGATAATCTCATTAGGTGTGTTTTGATCAATATCCAGAGCAAGTAACTTAGCCATTTCTTCATCCGGTCAGCGTTTTTAGTTGGAATTCTATGAAACATCATGGTATTACCTGGTCTCCCCTGTTTATTGTCACAGTTCTATACAATACAGCGAAAATCCATGATTGTAAACTACGCTTTTACTATTTATAAATTGCTGACTCTGTTACCCAAACTCTGAACAAACTCTCTGCTCCTCACCACGGCGCGTCTCAGGTGCTGCGGTTATCACTCCGCTCAAGTAGCAGTGCTTCGCCTTCAGAGAATATAGTTCCCAGTATTTATACGGTTAAAATATGTCTGTGTCTCATGTGACTTTGTTTTTTGTACACTCTGTGACTATACAAATCACAACATGTAAATAGGAAAATGTTTGCGTTATTTTGTCACTTATTTGGATTAGTATGCTAGCTGCAACCATTCACATCCAGTCTTTGTGCTAAGCTAGGCTAGCGGTGGGTGCGTCAAACAGACTTATAGCACGCACGGAGATGAAAAAGGTATGTATGGACTTATCTAACTCTGGGGGATAAGGTGAATAGGCTAAAGTCCCAAAAAGTCGGAGTGTTCCTTTAACAGGTTTTATATATATATATATATATATATATATATATATATATATATATATATATATATATATATATATATATATATATAGCCTACTTTAAAATTCCTCTGCAGCCATTACTCCAGTCTACCGTGTCACATTATCTTTCAAGACTTTTCTAAAATGCTGATTTGGTGTTCATGAAACATTTCTTCTTAACAATGTTGAAAACAGTTGTGCTGCTTTATTATTTTATTTGTGGAAACTGTGATACTTTCTTTTTCAGGATTCTTAGATGAATAAAAGTCAAAAGAACATGCAGCATTAATTTCAACTAGAATTTTTTTTTGTAACATCATGAATGTCTTTACTTCCATTTCAATTTAATGCATCCTTACTGAATAAAAGTAATAATTTATTTTAAAAACTTGAATGACTTCAAACTTTTGAAAGGAAGTGTATGTCAGTGCACTTTATAGAATGGTGAAGACATTCACTTTTTCACTCACACACATAAGCATAAATCACTCTCATAGGATCATTTTGAAATACTTTAGCCCCCCCCCCCCCCCCACCCCCCACTCATACTTTTAAATTTATTTAAGAGAATTAAATACTTAATTTCTCCCACTGAGAAACAGCCTTCTATTATCATGCCCTGGGCTACACTTGTTCTTCAGTTATCTCCAGCACCCGCTCTCACACTCTGCCCAAAACGCACTTAAACTTCCTTCCCTCTGTCTTTAACAGACCCACTGCACCTTGCGTTATTGAGTAGAGGAGGTTCTGCATGTTTAACCAAGTGCCTGTCACGTTGAGTCCCTGATCACAGTTTACTTTGCTTTGCTAATCTTCTGACTAGAGCTGTCTGTGGCCATCTCTGTATGTGTGCACTTTAAATTCCTCCAATTAGGAAGTATTAGATGTTGTCAACGGAGTAACTAGAATGTATGTGAACAAGAAGGAAAAGGGAGACGGAAAGCAAGAGAAACAGAAAAACAGACTATAAAAAAGAGGTTTACCTTCTGTTGTCAGCGCAGATCACATCAGAAAGGCTTTGTCAGTTTTGTACCGATGCCAAATGTCTGCTCAGTGTAATGCAGTATTGAAAGATGAAACGGCTTGATATGATTGTGGTTTGATCGGATGCCGGTGAGTTCTTTCAGGTGCACTGTGCATCAATTTATGTTTGATGTTTTAATGCATTTCTCCACTGGTGAGAATTTCATTGAAGCAGTAGAACTTCTGTATTAGTAGTAACCTCTTGTTTGATTACTCTGGAGCAAAGAAGACTTCTCGTCTTCTCCATTGTAATTGGAAATACCTCCGACTGCTTTCAAACAAGCCATTGAGAAAATTGAATCTTTAGATGTACAAGTATGTGCTATCACTGAGTAAAAGTCTGATTATAGGATGTACCTATAGAATAGAAGATGCTTTATAATTACAGAAGGCACTACAAGAACGCACACATTTTCAAACCCTTTACTAGAGACTATCTTTAGAAATAAGTCCATGTTATGCTTTTAATAGCCCTCCAAAAAATATTGGTACTGATGCTCAACATGGTGACTATAGACAGTGCCGTCAATTCACCAAAAACCAGGTATGGCGAAGACGAACTCAGTCGGTGTCATCAAATCTTACTCCCTCGTGACAGTCCCATACATGCAGCCATCCTCAAATATCAAAACAAGCACATCTACACATATTGAAGCCTTTTGACAAATTGAAATGCATGAAATGGAAATTCATGCAAAGGTATAGTAATAGCAGAGAGAAAAACAATCTAAATGCTGTTGACAACAGCACCAACCTTAAAATACAAGTGTGTGTGCTGCATCCAAAGATGCAAATTAGTCAGTTAAAGACCACTTTTTTAAGAATGAAGCACTTCACACAACTTTTTACAGCACTTTAAAGCTCAAAAGGTTGACCCCATTTGTCAACCTTCAAAGGTTATCCCCATTTGTATAACTAAAACGTAAAACAAATTTGTATAACGCCTATCAAATCACTATTATAAACATTTAAAAAATATATTTTTTGTCCTTTTTTTGTATCGAAGTATGACGTTTATAATTGTAGAAAGTCCCAACGTCTCATGAAATTTTTTGAATGAAATTCAACAGAAAAACGCTTCCTTTATAATCACTGAAGCTGTCAGTTCAGCACAAACTCATTGAGTACGAAAACTCCTGAGTTAATCAATGAATATTTTATTTACATCGTGTACACGCTTTATTTGTTATAATGATGGGATTTGTGCATGTGTAGAACTTAGTAACAGAACATTCAGCGTTTTGAGATATACTCGAATTCTCACGACTAGATTTTAAACACCTCCGATTGGTCATAATTTTCAACAGAAATGCATGTGATTGGCTACAATACTCAACACTGCAAAATCACATTGTAAATAGAAACATTTCCAGCGCCTTTTAACTTTGACTCCGGTGATATGGATACACAGAACAACCAATCATTTACTTTTTTTTCTCTTTTATTAAACAATTACAAATGATATGTTACACTTATAGCAATATAACTCCACTAATCAATAAAAATATATTACTTTGCGATTGGATTGACCTGACCAGGTAGCCATACCCTGCCACACCCAATTGAGACCCCTCCCTTTAGAAAAGAAAGTCTGATTTCGCCAATAAAAGAGTGATGTGCACATTATATTTAGATTAAACAACAAAAAAAACAGCTATTTTAGCCTGATTTGGATAATAATATAAATAATAATAACAATAATACATGTTTATGATTGATCATATACAGTGTGAAAGCTTGTATCCACCATGGTTTTTACAATTCTTACTTTTTCCCACACACAATTGGGAGTTTATCACATTTTTTCTCACAAAACCGAGTTTATAACTCGCAATTCTGACTTATTTTCTTCTCAGAATTGAGATAATTGCAAACTTTTATCTACACATTTGTTTTCCCGCACTTTTTTGGTTAATCTCACAATGTACGAAGTTAGAATCTAAAATAAACTGACAAATTGCAAGAAAAAAAGTCAGAAACAAGCTTCCATAATTTGATTTCTTATTGAAACAAACTTGGCAAACAGTTTTTGAAATGTCATCTACTCTCATTCAAGTGGATAGAAGCTGTACATGACTGGATGACTGCCCAGTGGCGCTACAAAGATGAACCTGCTTTGTTAGGCCCTTGCGTATTACAATGATTTATGATGAAATCCTGTCGACGCCACTCTGTGACTCGTGCCTAATGACTTGAAGAACTAATGACTAGATTACGACTGCTGTGCTTATTTTCTCCATTAATCTCCAATTCTGCCCCGGTTACATCAATTTCATCATAAATTTGATTTCACCCAGATAGCATTCCTCCCTTTTTTCAAGGAGTGAGATCAAAATATAGATCCATATACTTAGTAATTGGACCAGAAAGAGTGATAAAGTGGCGTGATGAATGAGATAACATTTTTTGTTCTATGATCCATTCCCAGTAAAAAATCCGGACACACCTACTCCACTTGTGATTTTATATATATATTTTTTTTAAAATCATAAAATATAACAGTAATTTGCAGGTGCAAATTATTTTTGATCAAATGTTTCAAAGATCATGAGAAATGTTCCAGTACAGTGTTTGCAGACTTTTGACTGGCAGTGCATATTCACTGAATGTAGACTATCCCACAAGTCTCATTCATGAGAAATCTGGCCCACAAATAAATTTTCACTTTTTGTATTTTGGTATGGACATAAAGGTGTCACCAGCCCAGTCCCCACATAACTACATTTCCCAGCATCCCTTCTGGTCCAAACCTGCACTCAGTCAGCCATCATCACACCTGCCACTGATAACCACTCATCACCCACGCACAATATAAGCGGTCACTCTTCAGTTCACATTTGTCTCATTTCGTCATTCCAACCAATAACCACCAACTGGACCACATACCTTTGAGTAACTTATCTGTGCGATCTTCTTCAGTCATCCGTCCTCTCCTGTGATCTAGTATGCCATCATCTTTACCTTCAATAGATAAGATGTGTCATTCCCCATCAGTATTGATCCACCAATTCAGTACTCACCTGTTCCCGTCACTACTTTCCTGCAATAAACCACTGTTTGGATATTACTTGTTTTTGCCGCCTTCTGTGACAGAAGACCAGACCAACAGCTAACACAACAACCATGCAACAATATATCCACCCAATTGATTTGTTGCTCTCCCGCACTCAAGATGGCTGCCCCACTGAGGAATACGCTGGGAAATTCCTGGAGCTAGCTTGAATGGTTTACACAGAAGATGCTGTGCTGATGGAGATTTTTCATAGAGGTTTGGATGAACCTTTGTACTCTAAGATGCCATGGGGTGTGAAAAGGTGCACTTAAGAGCAATATATTCTCTACGCCCTTCTACTTAGCCGAGCTAGTTCTGAAAGACCACTCATTTTTCCTGTGATTTCAGAATCTTTCCCAGTGAAGTCCGCACCAGCAATTGAGCCCGTTCCAGCCCCAGAATATAGTAATGAATCCGTTCCAGTAAGTGATGTTCCTAAGTCTGTTCTAGTGAGAGAAACTCTTGAGTCTGGAGTACTGTCACACTATGGAATAGTTTCAGACATTGCATAATTGATAAAAGTGTTTTTGACCTTATACATGTTGTAGGAGACTTCCGAAAACAAAAATAGGAACCTTTAAAATAGCATAATCGGGCACTTTAATTTTTTTTATATATATTTTGCAGAAATTAACACTGATACCATAAATAACCCTCCACACTCCACCGCTGTCATTTGTCAAGCACGTATAGATCTCAACACTGCATCTGAAATCAATGTCCTCACGGAGGACTGATGTACCCTGGCTAAAGTGATAATCATTCACACTACAGAGTTCATTTGAGGTTAAATCATTCAGCCCACTTAAACTATATTGTTCTGTTCATTTCCGCTAATAAAGTCCCCCAGTTCCATACCCAGCCAGGCACACTCCAGTTTTGCGAGAACATCTCAATAGAGCAGATGTGGCTCCATGCTGCTCTTGCTGGATGTAACAATGAGCGAGTAAACAGAGAGAGACTTGTGCAGCACAAAGGCTTTTTGCTGTAATGGATTTTTAAATAGAGAGGGAAAAGCGTCTCCAGCCCTATCACAGAACTGTTTATTCACACTCTTATGCTGAAATAACTTAATCCACCATCCTTAGTGAAGATTAGAGTAGATTTGCTTCAATTAAAAACAGACTTCACACCAAACACTCAATACACAGCTGACTGGTGCATTGTTTAAATTTACAATTCCCAAAAAGCATTGACAATAAAGACAATACAAGTCTGTCCAAACCACACTGTGCCCTGAAGCCTAGTAGTTAAAGGAATAGTTTGCTAAAGAAAATGACAAGTCTATCATTACTCAACCAGATGTCATGTTTTTAGGGCTTGCCAAGCTCAAACATGACAAAAAGTCATAATAAAAGTGGCACACACTACTGTATGTAACTTAGGTGTCACATTCCAAGTCTTCTAAAGCCATTCAATAGCTTTGTGTGAGAAACAGATCGAAATGTAAGCAGTCAAATGCGTTTGAAACAAGAGGGTGAGTAAACAATGACAAAATTGTCACTTTTGGGTCAGCTATCCATTTAACTACAGGCTGCCCTAAAGGTATTACCCACTAAAATCCCATACATGGTAGCTACTAATCCACTGCAGAGATCTTTACGCAGTGCTGTGAGAGTTTCAATATCAAGCAAAGGCAACTGTGCTGCATACAGCTCTTCAAGTTAACTGTACATTTACGGCTGTGTGTGAATCAACGCTTTCTCTATGTCAGCAGCTAATAAATTTTTGTAGCCATTGCATCAACTGTCTTTCTCCCCGACACCTCAACGAAACTTTTGAGCGGTGATTACATGGGATCATAATGGATTAGGCTAGTGTGTAAGTGTGTAGATCAGAAGCCTACTAAAGGGAACATTTTTGTGCTCCAAATAGTAAAAATCCTTTTGCTTCAGGTGCGTGGAGCCAAAAATGTCTGTGCAGACAAATAGTGGAATTGCTAACCGCGCACTAAATTAGATCCAGACTGTAAAAAAGTATATCTAAATATTTTATTGAACTGCATATGCAAAAACGTGCAAGTGAATTAAAATAGACAACCATGAGCACGACTTTCAACACATTACTTTCTTCAGTGCTCACATTACAACAACTATTCACCCTTTCTTTTGTATATTACTAATTAGGGATAAGCTGGATCCAATTAGCAGGAGAAGAAAAATACAGTATGGCAGCTATACAAAAACCAATACACAACAGCAGCAAATAATATAATAAATATAACAAATATGCAAATACTAATACTGCAAACAACACAAATAATGTCCACATCAGCAAAAAAACTAAAACTTTTAATTCATTTGCACTTTTGCACTATGCAGTTTGTAAGACATAGGGACACATAGGGACTATGGAAGCCAATGGATAACGTCAACTGTTTGATTACCAACATTCTTTAAAATATCTTCTTTTATTTTCAACAAAAATAAAGAAACCCATACAGGTTTGGAACAACTTGAGGGTGAGTAAGTGATGACAAAATGTTAATTTCCGGGGGAACTATCGCTTTAATTAAAACATGAATCTTGTCACTGCAAACCTGTATGACTTTCTTTCTTCCGTGGAACTTAAGAGGAATTGGCCACTTTCTTCCTTTTTTTTCCCAAAATCAGAATGGTCTTGGCCATCAAGGTAAAAAATGACAAAAAGTCTTCTGAAGTCATACAATAGCTTTGAGTGATGAAAGAACTGAAATGTAAGACCTAATGCATAGAAAAAAGTAATTTAGTAAAATACTTTATTATATCATTCTCTTCTTCAATGACACTGATTTCTTAAATAGCCAGTGACCTTCAGATTTAAACAGAACTGAAAAGCTACATTTTCAATAATGTGCTTTGAATCATCCACTCTGTAGGAGTCTACTTAATATGATTCAGGGGTGATTCAGTGTAACAAGTCACTTGAACTAACCTCCAGGGAAGCAGAAAAGTCTGAATGACGACCTATGCAAAAGCGATCAATACTAATGTCAGCTATTGGATTGGTTCAGGTCCCTCAGGACCAGTGCGTGATTGGCTCCTTTAACCGGGATGATTTGTATATATCTGCGCTTCCATTTAAACTGACTTAGTTGGTCTGGAGCTAACTGATAATTTCCTGCCCAGCATGCGCATGCTGATTGGGGTTTACCAATAAAACCCCCCAGGAGCTCTATCAGGGGCTTACTTCAACTGACACAGCTGAGGAAAATCCACCATTGAAAGAAACCAAAGTTAATTTCTCCACTCTATTAAGTGAGTCCATATTGAATGGATTGTAACAGTCTAGTTATTGAAATCAATACCAATAACTGCAATCCCTCATTCTCTGAATGGATCTCGAGCCAATCAATGGATATCAAATTATACTTTGCTTATAGTGCATAATTTCCATTTCAGTGTCAGGCATCAGAATTTTGTATGAGAATACAAATAAACGTTTGATAACGGTGACACTTTTTGACTTACAATGCAGACATTTGAATTGTTCATGATTTTCAACTATCATAGTACATGCTACCTTGTTGCCACATGACTGTCACATTGCAACTGGCATTCAGTCATATTGGATATCAAATATATTTAGATTTTTTAAATCCAATTTTGTGGGGAAAATATATAACTTCAGGGGGTTAAGACATTTTTTGTTTCTGCGACATCAACTGTAACCATTTTTTCCCCCAAAAACATCAGCGGTGAAAAAAAGAAGTTTCCAATTCATTCATCATCCTGAAAATAATAAAGTTGAGCGCATTACATTATGGGATACATTATTCTGTGTAGTGTACACTGTTGTGTACTGCACATTTAGGTCATTCTGTGCATACCAAAATGTGCATATTCTGCACAACCTTTATTCTGGATACTGCATAAATAGATTATGTGGTAGTATGATATCCGAACGGCCTTGGACCTTACAACTCGCTATTAAGCAACTCAGCACCTTAATATAAAAATAACTCAAACATGATTGTCTGTGGAGAGAAATAGCTTTTATTTCATGGTCCCTGAACCTCCCTGTATAATCTTGAATCAGAACTGACACAATGCCTATTATGGCTACTGCATTTTATGGCTCCTTGCTTGGCTGACATTTCTGTAACATATGATTACATTATAAGACTATTAAACTTATCAAGTGCAGACTCAAAAAATCGTAACATTTTTCATGACTGCTAGATCCCACAGACTCAAACGGAGGACGTGGTAGGGGCAGGACCTATAGACTCTCCTCTCTGGCCTCGAAGAGAGCCGTTGACATGTTGATAGATTAAAAGAAGGAGCGAGCATGAAATCATTCCAGAAGACTGCAGCCAACAAAGAAGGGGAACGTCCTCAATAGCCTGCCATTCTAATTGGATCTGACAGTCAAGTCAAAGATAAAAGAGAAACAAGATATGGGGCTTATGTACACATCCAACGGAGACTTTGAGCACTGCCGTTGTACTGCATTAGCAAGGTTGGAGATATCTAAAATCTCATCATCCCTAATCAAATGATTGAGCACACAAGCGTACAATACACACCGCGTGGGGAAAAACAGGAACATTTGTTAAGGTTAGAAGACCAGCGGCCTGGGTTTATGGATATTGATGCTGGTAGAATTGCGTGTCAGAGCAAAGCAGAGGACTCACAGAGAGAGCATCATTCATCCCAGTGGCCTCTTATACACACACTGAATGAGGTGCCAACCTGTGTCATTCAAAGAGCCATTTCTGTCCACCTCACTCTATTGTCCTCTGACAGAGAGAGAGAGAGAGAGAGAGAGAGAGAGAGAGAAGTGTGAGTGCGTGAGAGAATGTGGGTGTGTGGGGAAAACGGGGCAAGGCAAAAATGACAATGAGAAAAGAAACAGGGGAGAATAGTGCAGGAGAAGGGGCGGACATTCATCAGTATCCCCTTATGTCACTTATATGCTGGAGTCTGGATATAAAGCATTGTTTGCTGCCTTTTCCAGCTGAGCCACTGGAAATAGAGGCAGACAGCTTTGAGAGAGAGAGAGAGAGAGAGAGAGAGAGAGAGAGAGAGAGAGAGAGAGAGAGAGAAAGAGAGAGAGAGAGAGAGAGAGAGAGAGAGAGAGAGAGAGAGACTGAATTTGGGCCCTATTTTAACGATCTGAGACGCAAGTATCGAACGCGAAACGCAAGTAACTTTGTATGGCGGATTGCTATTATAACGGCGAATTTGCCAGCGCACGCCAGGAGCGGTTCACAGCCTAGGAGACCGACGTTCTCCTCAGGGCCGTAGAAGACAGAGAAGTGACATTGTATGGGGATGGGAGAAACCCACCAAAATAAGCTTCGGTTAAACAGGCGTATAATAATTTGGGAAAACGTGTAAGCTAGATTTATGCCTATTTTTTTTCACATCTTCATGGACACAACAATGATTTCCCTCGTGTATTAATATTTTTTAACCCTCGTGTGTAAATATGTCTTTAGACTACGTTTTTCCTGGTCAGTGGCGGAATTATTTTTTGAAACTGCAAAATAGCACCAGGGAATGTTTGCGATGGAACACACCCCTCTTTTCGCTGAACCACCCCCAGGAACGCAAGTTCATTCACTAATTTACCGATGTGCGTCTGTGGAGGGAAAAGTCTGCTGTGCGCTGCAAATAGGAATGATACATGCGTCGGTGTACAAAGTCAATTGCGCTGGGTGCAAGATAGGGCCCTTTAAATTTAAAGTCTTTACCTAAACATACTTAAAACACTAAGATACCATATACTCTACACATGCAATACTATTGTACGCCCAATCCGTCCAATGATAGTTTCTGATAAGCGGGTGAAGGTTTCCTGCGTGTTTTGTCTTTTCAGTGTGGTAGAGTCGTTTAATTAAAATTAAACTTTTATCTGACTCCATTTTATCATGACCTCCAATGAAGGTTAGAATGGCAATTGATTATTGGTCATTTGCATAATAGTTTAGCTATGCATTTGATTATTCTATTTAACTCTTTATTGAAATTACACCCGTTCATCCGAATTCCTATAACATTTTGAGTCTCGCACCAGCCAGATATACGATCTCATTATAACAAACTCGTCAGTATTGGTCATTAGACAGAGCCGATTGAATAATATCCTAGACGGCTGTACTCTACTTGCTCATTCTGGAATATATTGTTTAGTCCCAATAGATCTGAACACAACTAATTAAGGTAAGACTATATCTAACCAGAGGTCATGACCATTATCAACCAAGCTGACCAACTTAACTTCCTCTAATGGTAACTTTGTATAATCATGCCATGGGTTTCAGTGTATACTTAGTTAGAATAATATTACAATAATCAGAGGTTGAGGCTCACCCTATTTAGATTGGTCTAACAACACTCTGTTGTTCTAAAATGAAACTCCATTATTAGCCTCTACAGTCTAAGTATACATGACTAATGCCAATGTGTTAAGCTGAGCTCTAAAACTTTAGTCGGTGTGCTCCTCTGCTCCACCTTAGCTGTATTTTAGTCTGTTACTAACCTGAGCGTAAATTTGTGGTGTTATGGATTTAGTGTAATCTACTAAAGTTAATAATTTTGAGAATAAATCCAAATGTAAGCATTTATTAATAGTCAGGTAAATGTATCAATTACATAATAATTTCAAAGATAATCAATACAAAACATCAAATGCTTTGGAATAAAGAGTACAATATGCATGCATGACATTAGAAAAAATAGATAACGCTGAGTGTCTGAGGATATTCAACATTGCGGGCTGATATGACTTCAAATCGCCTTTTTCAGCATTTCTTTAAATACCCAGACCAAGATAAAACATCCCCCAATGTGGGGCATGAATAGGAATTTGCATTTACTGGTCATTTACCAAGGGAGTTTGCACCTTGTCGATGAACAGAGAGGTAGTTTGAATGGAGGACCCTGGGAAATGGACACAGGGCCACCACATTAAGCAATGATCTCTAAACTCTTGAAACCTTTATTACTTTTTGGTCTACTTCTATGGAGACGAGACCATTGCACCAGTCCCACTGAGGCATTTTAAATGATACCAAACATGACTGTTTCCAATCAAGTAAATAATGGTACTAACCTGGAACATTCAGCAAAAACATGAAAAACAGAAACAGTCTCTGGTATGGTACAAGTCGTATTGAACTTAGAAACAACCTTTATATAGGGACCTTTATATAAGAGCCTCCAAGGAGGAAGATCATCAGGAACCATGATAAATTTACCTTCCATTCCCTTCCCATGTATCATGTCTATTGATATCTTTATAATAATCAGTATTTACAAATATCTTATAAAGCTCTCTTTTTCCAACTGTCTGGAAATCAAGCTCTGCAGCCCCTTAAAAGTCAACAACTTCCATTCTTGATCACCCTCTGTACACACTCTTGAAGACACAAATAACTTAGGAAAAGAACATTGTGTAGAGCCACTAGACAGTAAACCATTGACAAACAGGAGTTGAGAAGGAAAAGCAGCTGCTTCACCATCCTCAGAGATTTGAATCTACCTGATCACATATTTCCACTGGTGCTCTCAATTTTCTGGAAGTAATATCAATCAAATCTACAATTTTGGTCAATACCTTCTCTATAATGTTTTAACAATAGCATTAGATGTACAGACATTACCACCAAGAAAGCAATTTATAAAACAGTGGTTCATTCAGACCAAAATTATCATTCTCTTGTCTAAATTCCTTAAAAACATTACAGAAATGTAAAAACTGAAACATACAATTTCCACTATACAAGGACATCAAAAACAATTGCTTATTAAGGGAAAACCCACCAAAGGTGCTGAGCAAAGCAAGACCAAATAATGTATGTTCTTTAAAATAGAGTGAACTGTGAGCAGCTTTTAGCCTCATATCTGTCAAATAAATAAGTCCACAAAAACTCTTCTGCAGACTTTGCAATAAAATCTGGAGCTTGGTACCCATAAATCAACTAATAATGAACATGACACAAGACTAGGGAAGCACAATACATGGCAATATGACATGGAACATGACTAAGTATCAACATAACAGACATGAACCAAAAACCTAAAACAGACGTGACACTAACACGGATGGATCTCTTCCTGTCGTGATAATATAAAACTCTCCTGATATTAGAGTAAAAATTACAGAATAATAAAATAAATCATTTTTTTTACCTTTTGGAGTTTGGAAGGGTTCTGTTTGAGCAGATGTTTTACACCATCATCACTGTCCTAGTCAGAGCTCATTTCCTAGTACATTCTGGCTCATATCCGTGGTCTTAAACATTCTCCAAACGATCATTTAAAACATCTTCAAAATCAATACATTGATAGCTGACAGCTTCTTCACCAGATCCACCATCAAGTGACAGTGACACTAATATCTAATTGCATTCAGTATTTGTTCTACAGTAAATTGCTGACCCATTTCATGTTTTGCTGATGATACATCCTATTCTTTTGTTTTCTACCTGTGGTAACAAAGTAAATGACGTCCCGGGTCACTAAAGACCCAAGGTATGCGTTTAAGGGTTAAACCCCTCCAAGCTCCAAGAGTTGAGTGCTGAGGAATTTCTGACAGGGAAAGAGGTACATCTGTACAGGATCATGAACTTGTACAGGCTGACTTAAATGGCATACATACAGTATATTTCAGAAATCAAAACTTTCTCCCCACTGGGAAAAATAATTAAGCAATAACAATGACTGAAATCACTGATACATTGCCCACATTTCAATATCAACAATGCCTGACGGGTGATAAAAAAAAAATTGGTCAGTCCAATCACAGTAGCCGCGTTTCCATGACAGATTTGCGCAAAACTTTTGCGATTTTTTCTAAATATCGATACAAAACTATTGCGAATTGAAGGCGTTTCCATTAACCAATGTTATGCGACTAAAACGTCATTTTTTTCCTCTTGCGATCAGTCATTTAAAAAATCATGGCAACGGACGTTGATAGGTTTATACATCACAGCCACCGCACTAGACATTATTATTATTAACGGAAGGAGACGTAACATTAGGAGTGTTATCCAAGCATTAATGTAAAGACCCTTATACTGTGAGCATCACATATGAAGTGTTTGTCACTCATTCTCTTGATTGTGGCATTTCTTTGAGGTTTAGAATCCAGTATTCCTGTAATTCTTTTGTCTTTTTATGAATTTAATAAACAACTCTGTCTCGTATTCTGTCCAAACACACCGCACCTAAGTCAGGTGACTGTAGGCTAAATGCGCAAAAACTGTTTCCATTGCAGTCTTGCGAAATATTTCTTTTTCGAATTGCCTGAAAAACCACCTCATGAGAGCGTAAAAACTTTTTGCGAAATTGACGTGTTTCCATTGAGCATATTCTCAATTCGCAATTTCAATTTATGCAATTTGGAGGGTAAAGGAAACGTGGTTAGTGAGATCAAGCGAGACTGCTACTATTATTTCAAAACGCAAGAACAGAGAACAACAAAAGTAAAATGTGGGAGACTCTGTTGTTCCTGGCTACAATCGGCTACAAGTAGGTAGCTTATTTTTAACATGGTTCCGATCAGGAAGGAAGACGCAATTAAACAATTAAACTGTATTTTTGAGTTTGCACAATTTCACGAGCAAATAAGGTTTTTGTATCAAATTATTATCCCTTATATTGGCACCGGCCCGCCGGCGGGCCCACGGCCATTATATATTTAAAACAGTAATATCCTATACTAAACCTAAACCAATCTTGACAAACTATATATAATTTGAAAGCTTACAATCTCTAGTTTTCATTTTAGTTTTTTAGTTTTTTTTAAATGCATTACAGAGGAGCCGTAATTTATCAATTTGCAACAAGAATATTTTCATACTCCTAAGGCGTGTTCAGACCTTTATTTTGAAATAGTGATGAACATGAAAAATCATGAAAGAATGGTAGAAACCTCCATTTGTTTTCATGCCAAGAGTTCAAAAGATAGCATCAATTCAATTGTTTTAGAAAAAAAGGTCTGAAAATGTTTTAAATATAAAGAAAAAAATAATAGATTCACCATTTGTGATTCACCATTCGTGGCAGCGAGCTATAATGCACATACGTGTTTATGTTTCTTAGAGGTTGAATTCATTTCAAAATCTGCCAAAATTCCTATACTACTTCTGAATAGGATGTCTACTTCATAAATTGTATGAAAATTGTAAAAATAATGGTTCAGATCACTCAAACAACATATGGAAATGGAGGCGCCCTTATATGGGCAGTAATGTCAACTAGTGAAAAAGTTTGGTACTGCGCCCAAACTAAATCTTACTGAAAGCTTATTTTTTTAGATATCAACCTAAAATTTGAAACACAACGTGTTCAGATTTTTGCCTTTGATTTTTTTGCAGTTTTGAAAATATATATTTTATATAAAATATGAATAATTAAATGTTTAACGTTGTACATTTTCATAAACTCAAACTTCTATAATTTTTTTTCTGTTTAACTGTCTTAATTTATTTTAGCATATTTTAGCATATTTAAGCATTCTTGAATTACAACCATTTAAGTTCGGAATGTGCATTTTCATGTCTATTAAAAAAAGGTGGGCGCTTGATAAGGGGCTAAAGGTACAGCAGCAAAAAAGAGAGGGTCAAAAATGGTAAAAAAAACAACAACAAAAACAAATCTATTATTGGTAAATAATAATAACAATAAAAAAAAAACACTTAAAGGGGTCATGACATGGTTTTTTTTAATTTTATTATTATGTTCCCTTAGGTGCAATTATAGTATTACTATAGTTTTTTTTACAAAAAACTTTTAAAATGTAGTGATTTATGACCTTTTCCCACCCTGTTTCTCATCCTCTGATTCAAACAGTCTGTTTGGGGGGTGTTTCCCCTTTAAGAGTTCAGTGTTAACGCCCACTGATATGATTGGCTAACGTCAGTGCCTGTGCATCAATTATAGGGCTTGGGCGTCGTGACGTCATACTTGGCGTGGCGGCCATGTTGATGGCCTCGCGAATGTAAACATAACGTTACAGCAAGTGGAACGAGTAGAAGAAGCAGAGTTGGAAGAAAGAAAAAAGATGTTAAAATCCCAAAAAGGATGCGGAATTTACCGTGATACACTAAATAAGGAAGCCAGGGACCGGTATGTGGACAAAACCGGTACTATTAACGGTTTGGATCCATATGAAATTGGAAAAAAAGAGTGGAGCACCGACAACGACTTGCTGCCGCCGGTTTGCATAACCGATATCTTTGGCTACCTAGTTTGTTTTGTGAGCGCCTACACCTCAGAACAGTTCCGAAGCTACAAATCATTGGAGTCGCATGTAACTTACAGTTCACCAATGGGTGGGTTCAGGAGCTGCAGATCATAAAGCCGGCAAAACAGTGGGAACACAGTAACGTTAATCCGGACAAAGGTAAGCTGTGCTTCACCTAACTGCTAATGTTAGTTTAGTAACAACCGTTCACACATGTAGCTGCTACTTTTAACTATGTGTTTCAAAAGTATATACACGTAACGTTATTTGAGCTTTTTTCCCGCTGTCTTCCCGTTTTAGTATTTTCCTGTAAAATATCCCGTATTTTAATAACGTTACAGTTTTGTAGTACAATTTTTTTTTTGTCAGCAGAGGGATAGCAACAGAAAGATGAGTGTTAAAATTTGTACAAAACAAACTAGGTAACGTTAGCCGAAGATATCGGTTATGCAAACCGGCGGCAGCAAGTCGTTGTCGGTGCTCCACTCTTTTTTTCCAATTTCATATAGATCCAAACCGTTAATAGTACCGATTTTGTCCACATACCGGTCCCTGGCTTCCTTATTTAGTGTATCACGGTAAATTCCGCATCCTTTTCGGGATTTTAACATCTTTTTTCTTTCTTCCAACTCTGCTTCTTCTACTCGTTCCACTTGCTGTAACGTTATGTTTACATTCGCGAGGCCATCAACATGGCCGCCACGCCAAGTATGACGTCACGACGCCCAAGCCCTATTAAGGCCCCCAGCCAGAACATTTGCGGATTCGGCGCAACTGTTTATTAGCGGGTGATGCATGCTAAGCGATGGCTCTTGCAATGATAAAACCTTATTATGTTTGAGCCGGAATCAGAGGAAAATGAACCATCACCACAACAACGAAGACTGGATCAGCTCGTGTCCACATGGAAAGTGAAACTATTTTGAATTAATAAAAAAAAATTAACCCGAGACACTTGAAAACGGATTATTGTTGCATAATTATCCTATAGCTTAATTTGCTAACAGTTTAACATTATTTAACTAATCACATGTAGGCCTACTAGAAAGGCGACATATTTTCAAGATTCTCTTATACAAATGTGTTTATATTAGCCATGGTAAAAAGTAAGTTTGCGTCGTCGTTGTTGAGCCCAGAATAGTCGGCACGGACTTATCTTTGAGCAACAGTTTTCTGGCAAAGCCAGCATCATTTTGGGATTTTTTCCTCAAAACAGTCATCCTTCAAATGTATAGAACAAACGCTTAAACTAACACTGCCGTGACTGGGACGTCCGCAAAAAATAAAGTGCATCCATTTTTCCCTGACGACTGGATCTTTCAGCGTATTTAAAAAGTAGTTTAAAGTTTTAAATACATTACTTACAGTTTGCGTCGTCGATGTTGAGCCCAGAATAGTCGGCACGGACTTATCTTTGAGCAACAGTTTTCTGGCAAAGCTCAAAACAGTCATCCTTCAAATGTACAGAACAAACGCTTAAACTAACACTGCCGTGACTGAGACGTCCGCAAAAAAATAAAGTGCATCCATTTTCCCCTGACGACTGGATCCTTCGCAGCGTATTCAAAGATGTTGTTTGTCCACAGCCAGGAACAGCACATCTGCGGCATCGTAATTTCCCTGTACACAGACCCACTCGCTGTCCGTCGACTGAACACTTGAGGCGCGCAGCGCGCGGGCGCGACAACGATACGAAATGAGCGTAGTTGCCTTGCGCTTAAAGCGTAACTGTCTTCTGCCGGAGGCGGTCATTATGCAAACGCTGGTACGTCACTTCGTACCGTGACGTCACTTCTTACCATGGATCCAGAACGAGCTGTATTTAGAGCTTGATTAAATAAATGATTCGTTTATAATGGGGAGGACGTCTTAAGCTATGAAACTTGCAGGACGTTTAAATGGTACAAAGACCTCTTATATACCAAAAGATCAAGGCAAATTTGGTTTCTCATGTCATGACCCCTTTAACTAACAACAAGCCCCTTTAACACCCTCTGGTGCTCCTCATTTTAGGGGTCACACCCATACACCTTCCTGTCAAAAGTGTCTGAAAACTTTTTTTTTGTCTAGTAATGTAATCAATGTAACAATAAATAGGGCCTAAATACATACAATAAAAGTTAATTAATTTTTAATTGAACAAAGAGCTCAAGAGAGTTAAAAGAGGCAAACTTAGTTGGTTGGTGACCTAAAAAAATTGCTTAACCTTAAACATTTATTCGTTATTTTACATTATAATGTTTCTTTTCTTATCTTTCCTTACCTAAGTCCTTATCTATTACTTCATTTGTTTTAAATGTGGACTTTGGACCCCACTGTAGATATGAGCAATATTTATATTTCCAGACATCCTTTATCATTACACACACAATGGCATCAACAGCAATCCCAAATCTCTTTCTCCCACTCGCTTATTCATGGAAGCATATGGTGGTGTCCATCAGCACAGTGAAGCTGCAATGATGGAGTGTACTTGTTGAATTATGCATACGCAATAGAGTCACAGATCACTGCAGTGCCTGCTTCTGACAGATATGAATACCTGTGAGGAGGATAGGAACTATATGAGCTACATATCTACCTGTCTCGTTCCTGCTCTCTCTCTCTCTCTCTCTCTCTCCAAGTCACGGCTGAAGATACACATCCTAAACCACGCAATAACAATGAAGAAAGCATTTCTGCAACCCCTGTAATCATTAAAAGCAAATGTTGGTCTTTGATTTGCCAACTGGATGCACTCACAGCTCTATGCTACTGCAGTTATCGAGATATGTTTTCTCCTCCTTTGTGTGTCTCTGCTAACTGACAGGGCCTCTGACTCATCGCTTATGTTCTTCTCAGTGTCAAGAACATGTCAGGTGAAACCTGTCCAGGTTTTTAATTCAAAGAATTAGAATTAAGCAATTAATAGATCAGCAAGACACAGTAAGCTGGTGTAAGACTGTGACCCCAAATCTGTGATTAAGCACAGCTATGTAAAACAAAAAGGTGTTGTTGGGGCTCACATGAGCGGTTTGAGTGTTGAAATGTTTTTAGTGAGCCCAGGGGGGAAGAGAGGAATGGTTTTTGTTCTGTGAAAACATCGACCACAGATCACCCCAAAGTCTGAAATAAAGTATAATGGTTTCCACACAAATATTAAGCAGTACAAAAAATAGAAATATATTAAATAGAAAGATTTTACAATAGAAAATATATGTAACATTTTAATAATATTACAAAAACATTAAAAAGTGTGTGTGTGTGTGTGTGTGTGTGTGTGTGTGTGTGTGTGTGTGTGTGTGTGTGTGTGTGTGTGTGTGTGTGTGTGTGTGTGTGTGTGTGTGTGTGTGTGTGTGTGTGTGTGTGTGTGTGTCTTTCAGGTAAACCATATACATTATGGGGACAAAATGATGGCAATATCCAAAATCCTTGTGGGGACATTGTGTCCCCATGAGGAAAATATTGTATAAATCATACTAAGTGAAGTAAAGTACAAAAATAATTATATTTGTGGAATGTCCCCATAAAACATGAAAGCCAAATGTGTGTGTGTATGTGTGTGTGTAATATACATTCACAGAGCTTGACATTAACACCAGCCAAATGCGGGTGGATTTCAGCAGTGGCGTGTAAGCATTGTAGCCATGTAGCCAATAAACTAAGTGCAATAGTGTTATCAATAATATAGATTTTTCGATAGATATCAAATAGGTACACAAAACCAGCTGCACTTTCTCGCTCTCTCATCTCTCCGACAGCGAGTCACACACAAACTCGTCTCTACTCACTCACTAGTTTCATTTGCTCCGGATGAATGTTGTTGGTGTTACATGCTTTGAATTTCGGCATTGGATTGCGCGTATTGTGCATAATTTTACTCATTCCCGAAGATTTTGTGCTAATACTCAAAGTGCGTGCACATTGAGCCGCCTCTCAGTACTAAATTGAGTTCTTTTTCGCTGCTTATTGCACTTAAACAGTCAAATACACACACAATAATGTCAAAATGCTGGTCTTGGCATATTCACGTAAACACAGTCAGTAATGTTTTAAGTTAACATATGTATATACACTCTAAAAAATGATGGGTTGTTTTAACCCAATTTTGGGTCAAATATGGACAAACCCAAACATTGGATCAAAAATACAATTAAAAAAATTAACCCAATGGCTGGGTTTGTCCATATATTTGACCCAAAATTGGGTTAAAACAACCCAACATTTTTTAGAGTGTAGGGATACATATTAGGGGTATATAACATGTAACATAAACAGTTGACACATAAACAGTTTATGTTATATATTTTATATGCATATATTTTTTATACCCCTAATAAGTATCCCTAAATGACACATACTAAAAATGTGGTCGCTCAATGGTCACTTGACTTGACTAGGCTAGCTACACAAAACCACACTCTAAAAAATGCTGGATTGTTTCAACCCAATTTTGGGTAAAATATGGACAAACCCAAACCTTGGGTTAAAAATGTAATTTAAAAATGTAACCCAACGGCTGGGTTTGTCCATATTTGACCCAAAATTGGGTTGAAACAAGCATTTTTTTAGAGTGCAGAATGATGGGGGGAAACAGAAAACTTACGAAAACATTATCAGTCATCTATAGAAATCAAAATGCTTTCCCACAGCTCGTGTCTCCCATTCATTCATTCTCTCCCTTTCACCTTCTGCCTCTTTGACAGGAAATTTGCTCACTAGATAAACGGACTAGGGTCAAAAACTCACCTGAGCCTCACCAATTAAGTTTCAATGAGATACTCTTATCAAATTGGCTTTTACGGTCAAACTCTACAGACACGGGAATGCTGGAGGAGAGAGAGCAGTCACAGACATTTAAGAAATGTGCCACTTTCAGATAAAGCTTCCTTTATACACGCACGCGCTCCTGATGAATACAGAAGCCTAATTAGACTAAACGGCGTTCACAAAGACCATACCAGAATACAAAACGGGATGTGTGTGCAAATGCGAGCAAAAGCATACACGCATTTAGGAATGAAATGTCATTTTCAGTTGTCGAACAAATTAGGCACATTGAAAGGTTTAGAAGGGTTCTGTAAACACCCTCAAGAATTCAAAGACACTTTTAACGAACAGGTTACACACACGCACGTGTGTCGCGCACACACACTGTCACATTTGTCGCTAATAAGCAACATGCTGCAGAGAAAATGAATAATAATTCACAAACACATATGCTTCAGTTAAGCCATGAAACCACATAACTGACTTTAATTATAATCTAGAAAGAGACGGGAAATAAATGTATAACGACACTTTCTGTAACACATCTCATACAGAAAGTGTGGACCATGAATGGGAATAATTGAATGACCTTCACATTGTAGCAGAGGGGACATTGAGAGAGTTATCATTTTACTGTAAAATAGGATAAACTCTGGGGAATAAAAGAAGCACCTTGAAATCCCAACTGAAGTTTAAACTCTCAAAAGATTTAATTCAATCTCAAGTTAAATAAATAAGCCCAAAAATGAAGGGTGGATAAAGCAGGGCAATCTAAGATTAATTTCTCTCTCAATTTCTTTCCATTTCTGTTTCTCTTTCACATGTAAGACTCAACAGTTGCACGTTTTGAGGGTGACTCACCCGTCATATGAATCAGAAAGGGAAAATTGTGAATGTGGGGTGATGGAGGGGGTGCTGTAACCTTAGTAACAAGGTATTATAACCAAAATCCATGTGGGAAGGGCACTTAGAGAGAATGTGCAAGACAACTCGGGCCAAATCTTGTACATCTGCTCTGTAGCCACTAGAGCATAGAAACATCTTCGGTTCATTTATAGGACAGGCCATTTTCTGACTTACATGACAGTTGCATAGTCCTCAGACCAGGGCCTATCTTTGAGCAGAATGTTCTGGAACAATGTTTTTTTATAAAACTGTTTAACTATAAAAATAAATAAATATTAAGCATGTAGGGTGAATTTCGTGAAATTTCATGTGTGGGTTATATTTTACCCCAAAATTATAAGAAAAAAAGTGAGAAATAATGTTTTGCATAAATGAAGATTTAGGACTTAATATTTATATTTATTAGTTTAAGCACTGAGACATTATTTTGATGATAGTTAAGCATAAAAAATGACTATATTGTAAATACACACAGACATAGACACACACAATTATCCAAATAAATAAATACAATAAATACACTACCAGTCAAAAGTTTGGAATAATTAGGATTTTTTAACAAGACATTTTACGAATTCTGTTATGCTGCATTTATTTAATCAAAAATACATTAAAAACAGTACTATTGCGAAATATTATTACAATTTAAATGTTTACTATTAGAATATATTGTGCAATGTAATTTATTCCTGTGATGGAAAAACTGAATTTTCATCATTTATTTATCTATTATTTCAAACTTTTGAGTGTCGATTTCAACATTATTCAATTCAATTCAATTCAAGTTTATTTGTATAGCGCTTTTCACAATACACATTGTTTCAAAGCAGCTTTACAGAAAATGCATTTCAAAAATATACATACAAAAATACAGTTAGTTAATCATGAAATTTAGGGCATAACATATCGCCGGCGTTGGGTCGTCTCTTCACAGGCGTCGAGTCGTCTCATCACAGGCGTTGGGGCATCTGAAGTCTCCATGAGAGGCTGGATACATAACTGGAGCTGACGAACTCTATTTGAGTTATCTCGGGACAGGCGTCCCGAGATAACAAAAAAGGCAGATGGGAAATAATTAGCGTAGCTGCTGTTCATAATATGAATGCATTTGATCTGATTTAACTGTAGTATAAAAGGTATGAGATGCATCATGTGAATGCTTGGCTAAAGAGATGCGTCTTTAATCTAGTTTTAAACTGGGAGAGCGAGTCTGAGCCTCGGACAATATCAGGAAGGCTATTCCAGAGTTTAGGAGCTAGATGTGAAAACGCCCTCCCTCCTTTAGTGGACTTAGATATCCTAGGTACGACCAGAAGCCTCGAATTTAGCGATCTTAAAGAGCGCGATGGAATATATGGCGATAGAAGATCTCTTAAATACACAGGAGCTAAACCATTTAGGGCTTTATAGGTCAGTAACAATACTTTGTAATTGATACGGAACTTAATAGGTAACCAGTGTAGAGATGATAAAATTGGTGTTATATGATCATATTTTCTTGACCTAGTAAGAACTCTAGCGGCTGCATTTTGGACTAACTGTAGCTTGTTTACTGAGGATGCAGGACAACCAGCTAATAAAGCATTACAGTAATCTAGTCTCGAGGTCATGAATGCATGAACTAACTTTTCTGCATCAGAGACTGATAGCATATTACGTAGCTTAGCAATGTTTCTAAGGTGGAAAAAGGCTGTTCTTGTGACATTTGAAATATGATTTTCAAAAGACAAGTTGTGGTCTAGTATAACACCCAGGTCTTTTACTGTAGAGGATAAAGTAGCAGGACATCCATCTAGATTAAGGTTGTATTGTAAGAGGTTTTGTGGGCAGTTTTTTGGACCAATCAGTAATACCTCTGTTTTATCTGAATTTAATAAAAGAAAATTACACGTCATCCAATATTTTATATCTTTAACACACTCTGTCATTTTAGATAATTTAGTGTTATCATCTGGTCTAGATGAAATATATAATTGAGTGTCATCAGCATAACAGTGGAAACTTATTCCATGTTTTCTTATAATATTACCAAGTGGCAGCATATAAATTGAGAATAGCAGAGGGCCTAACACAGATCCTTGCGGCACTCCATAATTTACTGACGTTATCTTTGATTTTTCCCCATTTAAATGGACAAAATGGTAACGGTCTGATAGGTACGATCTAAACCAGCTTAATGCCTGTCCCTGAACACCAGTGTAATTTTGAAGTCGATCTAAGAGTATTTTATGATCTATAGTGTCAAACGCAGCACTAAGATCGAGTAAAACTAGTATTGAGATACAGCCTTGGTCAGAAGCTAAAAGTAAATCATTTGTAATTTTAACCAGCGCAGTTTCTGTGCTATGATGTGGCCTGAATCCAGACTGAAACTTTTCATAGATATCGTTTTCTTGCAAGAAAGAGCACAGTTGAGCGGACACAACTTTTTCTAGTATTTTAGACATAAATGGAAGATTTGAAATGGGTCTGTAATTTGCTAGGTTATTTGGATCTAATTGTGGTTTCTTAATAAGAGGTTTTATAACTGCCAGCTTGAATGTTTTTGGAACATGTCCTAAAGATAGAGACGAGTTAATAATATTGAGAAGAGGCTCTTCCACTACAGGTAACACTTCTTTCAGTAGTTTAGTGGGTATTGGATCTAATAAACATGTTGTTGGTTTAGATGCAGTGATAAGTTTATTTAGCTCTTCCTGTCCTATAGTTGTAAAGCGCTGTAGTTGTTCTTGAGGGGCGATAATTGAGGCTGAATCAGAAGACGCTGTCAAAGATTGCACATTTACAATTGTGTTTCTGATGCTTTCTATTTTCTCAGTGAAGAAATTCATGAAATCATTACTATTAAAATGTAATGGAATATTTTGTTCAGGTGATGTCTGTTTATTTGTTAATCTAGCCACGGTGTTAAATAAAAACCTTGGATTGTTTTGGTTATTTTCTATTAGTTTGCGGAGATGCTCAGCCCTGGCTGCTTTTAGAGCCTTTTTATAACGTGACATAC
Organism: Phoxinus phoxinus; assembly: GCF_949152265.1. Lineage (NCBI taxonomy): Eukaryota > Metazoa > Chordata > Actinopteri > Cypriniformes > Leuciscidae > Phoxinus > Phoxinus phoxinus. The sequence continues at coordinate 25,081,341 of NC_136883.1, read as the reverse complement.
TGTCTTTCCACGCGATTCTAAAGACCTCTAAATTAGTTTGTTTCCATTTGCGCTCTAAGTTACGAGTTTCTCTCTTGATAACATGCGTAGCACTGTTGTACCATGGTGCTTTAGTTTTCTCTCTAACCTTTTTTAATCTAATTGGTGCAACAGTTTCTAATGTACTAGAGAAAATGATGCTCATACTGCTAGTCATTTCCTCTAGTTCCTCTGTTTGTTTGGGTTCACTGAGGAGCGGAGATAGATCAGGTAAGCTATTCAAGAATCTATCTATAGTAGTTGGAAGGATTGTTTTACCTGGTCGATAACGCGGCGCAACATGACACATTTCAGCCGTACGTAGTATGCAAGTTACCATGTAATGATCAGTGACATCATCACTTTGCGGTATAATATCTATTTCGGTTGGATCGGTTCCATATGATATAATTAAATCTAGAGTATGATTAAGACGATGAGTGGGACCACTAACGTTTTGCTTGACCCCAAAGGAGTTTAATAAATCTGTGAACGCAGCCCCTAACGCATAATTTGTGTTATCAACGTGTATGTTGAAATCTCCAACAATTATTGCCTTATCGACATTGACTAATAGATCTGAGAGAAAATCTGCAAACTCTTTTAGGAAATCAGCGTAAGGCCCTGGCGGTCTATATACGGTAGCCAAGGCTAGAGATAATAGGGATTTCTTTCTTACATCTAGGAGCGTAACATTTAGCACAAGTACTTCAAACGAATTAAACCTGTGGCCTGTTTTCTGAGTAACATTAAGAATATCTCTGTAGATTGTTGCAACACCGCCGCCACGACCAATCAGACGGGGCTCATGCTTATAACAGTATCCTGGTGGAGTGGACTCATTTAGACCGAAATAATCATTTGGTTTAAGCCAGGTTTCAGTAAGGCAGAGTACATCGAAGCTGTTATCAGTGACCATTTCATTTACAATAACCGCCTTAGGTGTAAGCGATCTAATGTTTAGAAGACCTAGCTTTAGAAATTGTTTTTGTTCACTAATATTGAGATTTTCTGGTTTAATCACAATTAGATTTTTCTTAGATCCTACAGTAGATTTATTGTTTGGCCTCACTAAACGAGGAATAGACACAGTTTCTATATAGTGTTCTACACTGGTACTTATATCAATTAATTTGGGACAGCAAAGAATGTGATTTGGACTTTGACTTACTAGTCATATGGTGTGTAACGTCTTGGAGATGTTGTCCGACAGAACAGCCGCTCCGATTCTGCTGGGGTGCAGGCCATCAGCACGGTAGAGCCTAGGTCGCTCCCAAAACAGATTCCAATTATTTACAAAGAGCAGTCTCTGTTCATTACACCATGACATCAACCATTCATTTAGTGCAAACAATCTACTGAACCTTTCTTGTCCTTGTCGGTACGTGGGAAGCGGTCCAGACACGACGATCTTTGCTTCAGGGGATGTTCTGCGTACCGTCTCGATCAGGCTCCTGTAGTCCCTCTTCAAAACCTCTGTCTGCCGCAGCCTGATGTCGTTCACCCCCGCGTGCAGCACGACAGCTCCGACGCGCTCGTCACCGTTTAGGATCTCGGGGACCTGCGCAGCGACATCGAGAACACGAGCACCAGGAAAGCAGTGAGTGCGCACCATACCTTTACCTGAGGTAGCGCGGACATGCCGGACCATGGAACTGCCGATGATCACAGCGTCGTCGCGTTCCGTCTCGCGAAGAGGGGAGAAGCGGTTCCGGGTGGAGATCTCGAAGACCGGGAGGGGCGGAGAGGTCCTTGCTCTGGTCCTGGCTCGTGTCTTCCGCTGTGGCATCATCCAGGGTCCATGGTGCTGTGTCGGTGTCGGGGTAAACGAAACCAGGGGGGCTCGGGTCCTGTGCAGAGAAATACACGGAGTAGAGGAGGCCGGAGTCGAAAAGTTACTAACCACTGACTTGTGAGCATCGGCGCGTGATGCTTCAAGCGCTGATCGTCGGTCTCGCAGCTCGGCCTGCCTCCCCAGCAGATCACGGATCTGCTTCTCCACGGACTCCAGCTCCAGCCGCACCGAATGCAGCTCAAATGTGTCCTCACCTGCACTCAGAGGTAGACACACATCCGATGTATTCGCCATTATGACAGATGAACAATAAATTAGCAGTGATGCTACCAATATCACTACTAATTTAGGACTGAAATCATGGATAGAACCCGTATCCTTCCAGTGATTCGAGTGTAAATAAGACGGTCGATAGGCGAGGCCACGCGTGCAAATGCTAGCGGGCTAACTTAACGTTAGAGATAGTAACGGAAGTTCGGAAAGTTGGATATAACCAGCGATATCAAAGCAATCCGATTGTTTTTTATAGAGAGTAGTATCGGAGATATGTTCACACACTCACAAACTAACAGTTAAGCGATTCGAAACACAAACTCCAAACACAACCAAAGCGGTTCGAACACAGACACAAACTTCAAACACAAACAAGCGATTCGAAGCACAAGCACAAACACAAACTTCAAACACAAACAAGCGATTCGAAGCACAAGCACAAACTTCAAACACAAACAAGCGATTCGAAGCTCAAGCACAGACACAAACTTCAAACACAAACAAGCGATTCGAAGCTCAAGCACAAACACAAACTTCAAACACAAACAAGCGAATCGTAGCACAAGCACAAACTTCAAACACAACAAGCGAATCGTAGCACAAGCACAAACACAAACTTCAAACACAACAAGCGATTCGAAGCACAAGCACAAACACAACTTCAAACACAACAAGCGATTCGAAGCACAAGCACAAACACAACTTCAAACACAACAAGCGATTCGAAGCACAAGCACAAACACAACTTCAAACACAACAAGCGATTCGAAGCACAAGCACAAACACAACTTCAAACACAACAAGCGATTCGAAGCACAAGCACAAACACAACTTCAAACACAACAAGCGATTCGAAGCACAAGCACAAACTCCAACACAAACAGAGCGATTTCAGTGATTCGAGTGTAAATAAGACGGTCGATAGGCGAGGCCACGCGTGCAATGCTAGCGGGCTATCGTTAGAGATAGTAACGGAAGTTCGGAAAGTTGGATATAACTAGCGATATCAAAGCAATCCGATTGTTTTTTATAGAGAGTAGTATCGGAGATATGTTCACACGCTGGAAAAATAGAAAATGCTCGTTTCTAAATGAGTATAAAGAACAAAATCAACGATTTATGAAGCAAGTCCACGGAGCTTCAAATACAAACACAGCGCTCACTCGCGACGCATGCGCCTTCTTGTTACATTATGTTAGGACTTGTTGTTAAAAATTACATATTTTGTAAACCTGTTGACTTTTGAAAATCAAGTTCATATTTTTACGAGGAAAGGAGTGGTCTTAAGGCACAAGTTGTTCTTATTGTCTCTTATAACATTTTTGTTGTTTTATTTAAACCCATGAAATGTAGATCCCTACATAATAGTGAAAAATCACTTCCATTACCCCCCCCCCCCCCCCCCCCCATATATATATATATTTTAAGTTAGAAAATGGTAATTTATCATTCCAGAGCAAGATTCTGCATTTCATTGATGGTACAAAGTTTCCCTGATTGGATATAGGCCTGCATGATGTCTTACCTCTGCAGTAATGATGTAGTTTGCACTACATGCCTACAGGAACAAAAAAGGCCAGTAGACTGAAACTAGTAGCTCATTTTTCTCTGACACTCGTGGGCGGAGCACTGCGCCCCTCTCATTAATAAGCAGCGATTAGTCTTAATAAAAGGAAGAGGACCTGTTATTCAGTAGTAATTGTGTTAAGGACTTGCTACGGGAAGGTAAGTGCTGAAGCCCGGAGATGCTGGCTGACGGAGACGATGTCCTGTCAGGGACAATCTTCTGCTCACTAAATAGTGCTCAGACAGGCCAGGGTGTGAAACAACCCCACATTTATCATCTCCACAAATCCAGAGCCATGGGGCTGTCATATGCTCATGTGCACACGTGCACACACTCACACACGCACACACTTATCCATAAATATAGCATGTTTTAAAAGATGCAGAAGAGAATCACTCATTCAGACACACACACACACATATAAACATACACTCCCCTGAGGCTATGAGCTCCTCAACGAAGCAGAGGAGGGAGCGGGCATGATGCCAGTGTTGGACAAGGCATAGCGGCACATGGCATCACACAACGCCCAGTGCCACCTTCTGCTGAGTAAAGAGAGAATGTGCACACACGAGAAAAAGAGTGAGAGAGAGAGATGCCACATGAGCTTAAAGCCATGTCTAACTAGGCAACTACTTTCCATGCCTGCCATTTATTCTTCTCAGATAATATAAAAATCCTGGACATGGTTGAATGCTAAAATGTTTTTTTTTTATTTGTTATTATCATTATTATTATTATGATGTTTGTAAGTGGTACTATTAGGATGTGGTACTATACTAATATTTGTTTTGGACATGTACCATAGCAGTATTGTACATTTTGGACATATTTCTCGGCAATACTATTGTTCTTTGATATGTGCCATACATTGTAAAAAATATCCTCTTAAAAAATTTAAATACAGTGACAATGTTTCCTCTTTTCAGTATTACATGATGTCATATTGGTTGAATATTTTATAACTTATAACCATATATTTAATTCAATGGATTTAAAATAACATATACAACTATACTAAAATAATGCAATAAACATTACCCAACATTAACAAATAACATAACTAGAACACCAAACACCCTGCAAAAATAAATAAATATATAGGCCCTGTGTGTGTATATGTATATTTATATAAGATATAATCAAAAGTGATTGGCATGCAGGGAATGTCCTGTTTTTGGTAATTTTCCTCCATAAATTATACAGTAGTTCATAGTCTGTACCTACAAAAATCATAAAGAAAAATTAGTAAAATTAAATATAATGTGATGTTAAGCAGGTTTTTACGACAGAATTTTTAAAGTTATTTTGGGTCAAAATTCTAAACATTTATTTTATTGAATTTAATTTACATGGATCATCAAAGAATACCATGTCACATGACCAAAACAATGTCATACTATGGTACCTTTTTGTTGTTGTTGTTATTGAACATGTACCATGGTTATAGTATTCTTGGAAGTACCATTGAGTACAATGCCAATGTACTACCTTTATTAAAAGTACCATGTTTTTAATTTTTAATTTTACATTTACCATGCTATTATCCTGTATAAATACTGTATAAATGGTACTGTATAAATAAATACCCTAAGACTTCAGTTCTTTATATCACATATATCAAAGTGCCATGGTTTAACCATCACTGCATCATGTTACCATCACAGTATATTTTTGTACAGTAGGCGTTATATCTTTGAAATATATAAATGGAACAAGTAATAATTGGGCAATAAAACTGCACCATTGTATTATTACCAACTGATATAATCACTGTACAAAGCTATGCGGGAGACTGTCCCTTTAAAAGCATAACTATTATTTTAATAACTGCCCTGGAATATGCAGATAAATTCAAAGGTCACTGAATCGTCCATAATTAATGGTATGCCTCTGTGACAGCCACGTTTTCCTGTCATATTGCATGCATGTAAGCAGTCATAAACAGCCATCAGCTGAATGTGACGCAAGTATAAGGCATGTTACCTAAAGAGGTTAGGCCACAGAGCCGGTGTCTCCTGAGAGAAAGCTTTAGTGCTGTGTATGAGAGCGTGTCATCCTGGCTTTCAAGAGGTGAAGTGCATCCACATGTAATGGGCCATGTCTGGAAATCGATTCCAATTGCAATGCTAAACTCGTACCACCCTCCCTTCCAAAAGCCCCCAACAAAGCCCTCGTGCAACTGTCCAGTCATTTAGGCAGAGGGCCTGCGGGATTTAGCTGTGCCAATGCGCTTTGTGTTGAAATGAAATGTTAATGTTAAGTTATCAAGCTAATGGCCTTTGTCAGGTGAGAGTTAACTTAGAATTGCATTCTGTCAAAGGCTGGTACAGTACAAAATATGACAAAATGTCTGTAGTTGCCATTCGTTTGATTTAGCATTCATGTGTGTTATGAGCACTGAAAATGAATAAGGTATACTTATGATATGAGCAGGGTTAATGGTTGAAGTACACGCCACAAATAGCACATTTGAAGAGACTTTATACAAAACAAATTATTTGCCTAATATCTAGCAATAAGCATCACATGAACATGCTTTAGGTTTTAACTTGAAAATAACAATTGCCCTTAAAGATTTAAAGTTTTCAGCTTTGTTAAAGAACTGTTTATGATGATAATGATGATAAATTCACACCGCAATCCTCCTAATTCAGTTAATTCGAGGCTTGTCACAACAGCAGGTTACTGATTCTTGTTCCACAACCTTACATATTATTAGTTTCAAAAATAACATTTCCAATAAAATAAATCAGTTAATCGCCTTATTTTATCAAAGTGGCACTATAACTTACTACACTGAAAAAAAAAATCTTGCTTAATATTTTTGTCTTGGTTTCCATTTTCTGTAATTGCCAGGCTAATAACTTGTTCTTAAGTGACTTCCCAGGTTAAATAAATAAAGGTTACATAAAAAAAACATCTACAAATCAACATTAATTTACTTGAGAAGCAAATGTTTCGTAGGAATGTTTCGTAAAATTGTCCCTTGCATGTTAAAGGTGAACTATGCAGGTTTGTTACCTTAACTGAACAGCTTCGGAGTCATTGGAATGGTTATTACTTTTTTCGGGTTGAATGGTGGTCGTCTCGCACCCCCCTATCATCTGTGAGCGGAAAAAACACCCTTGCAACTTTGGGGCGGCGGGCCGCCGGCTGGCGCGTCCGAAAGTATCGCGTGATATCAGGTTTCGCGATGTGACGAATTGCTTTACGGCTAAAAAAAAATCGGTAACACTTTATTTTACGGTGCCCGTGATACAGAGTAATTACATAATTAAGTCGAAAGTTTCGGAGGCAGTGTGCAAGCGTGATTGACATAACGTGAGGTCGTATTTATTTTTTTACGTGCGAAAATTTCGTATGCGAATTTCGGACTCAGTGTGCAATGGCCTTAATGCAATAATGACATAATTTTAGCAGATTTTTTGGTAACACTTTATTTTACGGTGCCCGTGATACAGAGTAATTACATAATTAAGTACTTAGTAGTAGATGTTGTAATAACATGTAACTACATGTACTTAACATGTAATTAAGTTATGGAACAGCCTGTACTTACACAATGTAATTACACACATGTAATAGGCAGCTACTGTTACACATGTGTAACAAGCCGGGTCAGTTACATATGTGTTACCGACTTGGTACAATGTAATTATATAAGAAAGTACTTAGTACTACACAATGTAACAAAAAGTACTTAAATATGTTACTAAGGTGTGAAAAAGCCTGCAGGCAAGGGCGCCGTAAAGGGGTGGAAGGTTAGGACGATTCTAAGGGCCCAGGCTGATTTAGGGCCCAGAAGAGCAGACCCCATTTTTCTTTTCTTATTTCTTTTCACTTTTTTATACATACCTAAAAAGTGCTAGGGCCCCTCATGCACTAAATGTGTATTTTGTCCGTTTTGACCATAGATTTAATATTTAAAAAACAAATAATGTATTTACTGTTTCAGATACACCCCTCCCTCTCACAATGGTTCATTCCACCTGCGCTGTCCAAGCAACGATCGCTAGTGTAGCGTCTTGCTTATTGCACTTGCTATGATGAGACAGAGACACACGCAGGCATGTCACATCAAAAGTCAGGGCATTAAAAACGGAAAGAGAAGACAGAGAACGCCGAAGTCGACAGTAGGCTATGTCACACAGTTTTTCAAAAAGAAAGGTAGCTTGCCCTATTCCTGTATTCCAAAACTTTCAGAGTTACTCATTTTTGTTACTACATGATGACCTGCTTTTATCTAGCTAGCTTAGTAAAATAATTATTGAATTATGATTTACATCCAACAATAATAACATATCTGCTGTCTCCGGGTTATCAAGTCTCGTAGACACAGATTCAGCGGCTGCTGCACACCCGCGTCCTCCTTTTCCCCACGTCCCCCGACCCCCGCCCCCTGTCTCAGCCGAACAAGGTGAGCCTGAGCGCGAAACTTCACGAAGATTGAAGCCTCCAAACACGTCTTATATACTGTGTTCGCCAAATGAAGATAACTTCACAAAATAAAAAGTAATCTACACGCTTCAAAAATTACAAAATCAGTTTGCCATGTCGTGTGTTCTGTGAAGTGACAGACAGTGCTGCTGATACGATCGATGCTGTCAGATTTGACGTTCTTAATATGAATAAAATGCCCCAGAAAAATAATATAAAATTGAATAAAACATGTCTGTAGTAACCATTGGCTATAAGCCCATGACCTTGGTGTTACTAGCAACATACTGTACTTTTTGAGCCACAAGAATGCTAAAGGCAATGCGTTGGCTGGAAATCGAACCCTGGTCAACTTCTTGAAAGACAGCTATGCTCTCAACTAACCACTAATGCAATATCAAAGTCTATCTTCATCCTGATGTACTCTTTCCATATTCTACCTGCTAAGAGTTCAATAAGATGTCTAACAAACATAAGGTGAATACATCACACAAATAATAAATAAATTGCTAATGCATGTAATGCATACGTGACAAGCTAATTTTAGTTCAACAGTTATATTGTCTAGTTGTAGTGACAATACAATAAACAGAGCTGAAAATAGATTTGAAATTCATTCATTCACTGAAGCAATACCAGATTTGTCAATATTTATACAAAAATATTTGACACATTATTTTTGTATCTAATGGTGTTGGCAAATATTGATGTTTTTTTGTGAGATTACCACATTAATGTTAAACTGACTAATCCAAAATAATTGATTTACGTTCCAGTCCTCAAGGATCAGTCGACTGTAAAATCTGCACACATAAAAAAAGGGAAAAGTGCTTTAAAGCGCCAGATGAAAACAATGAACTCGGTAACTAACGCATTTCATAGGGTCAATAGGTAAAAGTATTGACGTCCGGCACTGTTGTTGAGATTGAATGAGGTTGGCTGTATCTCAATAACAATATTTCCTTCCACACTTGCTCTGCTCCCCTGTATGAATCTTAAAGGCTCGACACATTAAGCTTGTATGTGGAATGAGTCACTAGAGAGCCAATACAATCTTCTGTAATCCTGTAATCCAAGAAAAGAGGCAAATATATTAAAAGGGATCATGAAAAGGTTTGTATTGAATATATTCATAAAACAGCCTAGCTGAAACATTTGATTACCGCTCTCAAGCTGATATTTGTATTTTGTTGCCTTTTTCATCTGTGGGGTGATAGATCAATTCCTATTTGTCTGCTATATTTTCAAAACTCAATCGCGGCCCTTCCAGAAGCTGCCCAGAGTATCTGAGAACACTTAATAAACGACTCGCCATTATTGACTTCAATTTAGAGAAAGCTGCTGAATGCTTTTCTTCCATAGAGGCCCGGAGCACCTCGGGGAAATCCAGAATTGCATTGCCATAGGAAACATATTACCACAGGTCAGAACCTCCAGTTTACAGGATTTATCGCTGAGCCCTCAATCATATTTTCACCTGTCTCAACTCTCACTGCCCCACTGTAGCTTCTGTGTAGCTGGAGTGAGTCAGACTGCCCTCCATCCATACAAACACACTGAGATCTTGAAAGGCTGAAAGGCTAGTTTCACTTTAAAGTGCTTGTTTTTAAAGGAGAGAAACACCATTAAAGTATCACAGTTTGGAGAAGACTGTGTGACATTTTGACAAACGAATGTGATTTATAGTTACATTTGCGCTATTTAAAAGACACAAACAGAAGACATTTATAATAGGAAAGGATGCAATCATTTTTCATAACAATACAAAAAATATATAATATTATGTAATCTTCTATAATAATAATCATCATCATCATTGATTGTTATTATACCAGTTTGGGGTGAGTTTTTTTTTCTTAATACATTAATTTTATTCAGAATACATTTGAACAAAAAAATAATAGTAACAGTAGCTTTTTACATATATTTTTTACAAATAAATGTTGTTCTTTTGAACTTTATACTCGGGGGAAAAACATTTAAAAAGGTGTAGCCTATCATGGTTTCCACACACACACAAAAAAATACTATGAAAGCAGATCAAAAGGTTTTGGACATTGATATTGAGAAAAGTTTCTTGAGCAGCAAATCAGCTTATTAGAATGATTTTTGAAAGATCATGTGACACTGAAGACTGGAGTAATGATGCTGAAAATTCAGCTTAGCCATCATTCATTACTTTTTTAAAAATATCAAAATAGAAAACAGTTTTATTTTATTAGTTGAAATAATTATAGTGTAAATAATTTAAATTGTAATACTTTTTTATTTTAAAATATTTACTTTTTGATCAAACAAATAAGCATAAGATGCTTCTTTCAAAAAAATCCTATAGTGGACAAACTAAATTTACAGCAAATGTGTTAAAATGCATTTATTGTTAAAAGTGCAGTCAAAATACATAAATGACACATTCACATATTTTGCAGAAGCTTAAGTGGAACTTTAAGTGACTTAAAGTGCATTCAAGCTATATATTTTATCACTACATGAGTTCTCTGGGAATTGAATTGCTGACGTCATCCTCACCCGCTGAGCTACAGGGACACAGAAAGACGCCTGATGGAGACTACATATTCTCTTCCTTTCCTAGAAGTATTCGGCTTCCCCCCCTGAATGCCAAATTCCAAGGGTTCTACATCTCAAAAACAAGGACCAATGACTTTTAATGTCAATGCCAAAGTCTAAAAGTATCAGTTTACTGCATTAAAACCATTCTAGATGAGTCAGGCAACAATTTATGGATTACATTAAATATTTTTTGCCGTATATACTCAAGCTTTATCAGGTTAGCAAGTCAGCACTATGATATATTTGTATGGTATATCTTACATCCGTTTATATAATATCAGAGAGACTTTTAATTTCAGATGTTGTTTATAACAGAACCTATGGATGTAGACATATGCAGCAGAGCCAGGCTCGTGTATCAACAGAAACTCTGGCCCCCTTCTGTCAGTGTTTAATTAATTTACTTGACTATTCATTTATGGCCTCCCACCGAAGTAAAGCTGAAAATGCTGATTGTGTCTTACTACTTTAAAGGATCGCCAAATAACAAGCAAAAGTCTGCTGTCTGAAATCATTCACAGTAGCCTTTTGTGCTCCGGTTGAAAGTCGGAGAGAATCAGGGTCTCGTGCAACTATAATTAACATCTCTTTACCAAACATCAAACATTGACAAAGTCCCTTTTTACTGCAAACTGCTGGCAGAGCAACACCAGGATAATGAATTCAGACATTACCAGAATGTTAATTGTGAGCAGCCAATCTCAGTTCTGCATGCAAATGTAGCATTTGCATATGACTGGAGAGGAAATATAAAAAGGATCCTTGAAACTATGAGGCTGATTGTTTCATGGGAGATTCCCTCATTTCCGACGGCACATAGGAAAACCAGACTCGAGACGTCGGAGACTATATGTCGGGCATGTATGCAGGGTAGACTCATGCTATTAGAATGAAAATGAGCCACAGGTTCACAGACTTTCGCATGGTCCTGTTGGGGAGAGATCCATAGCTCATGTTTGTTCATTCCTTTATTTTTGCTACCAAACTTATATGGTCTACTACACAGCCTAAAGCCATAATATTAACGCTACCCTTCAATAATGAAACTTTCATGAACATAAAAAGGTTTACAATATATTTAACAAGTTGACAAATTTATAAATATCAGCAATGACTGGAACATATTCCTGGACATACCTCTATGAATCTACAAAACAGCATTGTGATGCTCAACAGTTCCAGTCCTGGAGTACCAGAGCTCAGACACATAGGAGGACTTCAGGACATTCTCCTTTTGAGCTTCAGGAAACCTGAACTTTCCTTCTGAGCTAAAGACAGGAGAAGAGTTTCATAATTAGGCACCCAGGGACTGAGTTTCCTATACAGGGACCAACTGCTCTATAGAACAGTGAATGGACAGTTCTGAGCAGGGTAACTCAATGGCCCCAAAACAGAGTGAAAATAAAATGCCTGGCAAGATCCTCATTAAGCTCCCAGAGACTGTGACTGGCATAGATATCTGTATTCGTGACTTAGTGAAGGCCCATACACAGGGCAACATTGATGGTGCCAAGAGTAATTCAGTGAGTGTAAAAACACCCACTCCACAGGCCTTGAGAGAAAGTGAAGTAGATGCTGCACAAGCCAAAACTAACGGAATCAGTTACTGAGGACTATCAGGTTCACTTCAGGGATAGTACTGAATCTTATGAAAACCACATACTGACATAATGACACACTGCACCTAACTTACTGCAATCATGTTTTTTTATATTTTATATCTTACTGTCACAGCCAGGTCCTGGACTCGATTCCATCATTCACCCGCTTAGCATACATTGAAATGAAGATCAGACTTGGTCTGGCTTTGAATGCTGTAAAGGATACTTACTGCGCTCGTCGGCAAAGGACCAACCTCACCGAATGACGTTTGATACTCCGAAGGACACAGGTTAATTTTAGTTTGATTATGGACCATCCCAGTGGACAGTAATTTGAGATGCATTCTGTTCTTCTTGTCACAATTTTACCTGTGAATACCAACCTGAATTATGTTTGATGCCACGTTTCAAAGACTATGAGAGATGTTACCTGTGGATACTTACCAGAGTTATGTTTGATGCATTGTTCCAAAGATTATAAAAAGCCTTGCCTGTGAATGCTTACCTGAATGTGAATATTTATCTGTGAATAACCAACTGAGTTGTATCCTTTTCTGCTCTTTCTGGTGAAAACTTTCCTGCATCAAGTCTGTGCTGTGCCACCTGTTTATTCTCACCGGTCCAGTAATCTTGCTTGTCCTATGTGAATTTCAATAAACTACCTCTCGCTAGTATCATCATTACACTTACATAGACTCTCATCACAAAATATATTTGTTTTATGTGGATGTAGCAGAATCTGACTACAGACGACTCATTCGCAGCAGAAATATATTTGGTGAGAGTCTCCATACCAATGATAGTTAATAAATAAGTGACTCTAAGAGTGCCTTTATTTAGTATAATTACATGAATGCTAATTATTTATAAAACTATGATGTAAACAAAGGAAACTCAATTACTGTATAGTATACCTAACATATTTTGACTAAAACTGATGGATTTGGTTTACTGGACCCAAACTACACCAAAGGAGCATGGTTGATCTTGTGTATTTCATAAAAGTTACCTGATCTGATTGTAAATTGTTATGCAAATTATTTTAACATGATTGCTATAACATTTTTCAATATTTTTTGTAATCTTGAGTCAATGCGGTAGGGGTATATAGATTGTCTAGAATAACATACTTAAGCAGCAGAAACATGTAGTAAATGGAAACAAAGTGTGTAGTCAATTGGCAATATATCATTGATTGCTTAATAACAACATGCTTTCATTACAAGAAATGGATCGTGAAGAGTGCAGAAACCATAAATGGACGATTCATCATCACCACCACCATCATCCTGCTATTGGTATTGCCACCAGCTCTGGGGACTAATTACAGTGAATATGCAGCAAAGACTGAAACCAAGAGTTCTGCTCTTTTCTTATGAACTCAGCCTTAGGGTGTCTACATATTAGTGTTAATGCTGCTTCAGAGAACATTACAAATCCATTGATTTGAATGGGACTAAAAGGGTTTGATAAAGTGATGCTCTGTCAAGCGACCGAAAGTTATTTTTTTTTTTTACTTTAACATTAAAACTACAACACACTCAAATGTAGGCATCCAATGAGGTTGACCAATGAGGATTATAGAGCCGAGTCCAGGAGTGCTTTTGATATTACAACTTTGTGTATCCTGACTTAAAAGTGAACTGTTTTTTTTTTCTTTCTCCAGTATCTCAATAAGCAATTTTGCCATTTCTCTCCATCAAACGCCCATAGTTTTCTCTGATGTGCAGGCGCCCTTAATCATCTGTGTAAAACCACGCCACACAAAATGAGGTCCCCAAATAATTAAGGACATTAGTCTACGAAACAACAAGATCAACTAAATCTGTTCTGCAAACACAGCATTAATCAACAGGAAGCAGGAAGTGAGTTTTAATTCAGACATGCAAAATCAATCACTGAAGAAATCAGAATCACAAATACGATTAGCCAGGCTTGAGTAGTCGGGGACGAAAACAAAAGCAAGATAAAGTGGCGCCGCTAAGAACAAGCTCATAGACTTATAGATTTTGCTGAAATCTTAAGCTGCACTCCCACTGTGTCTGAATGAATAATTCTGTTTGAAACAAAGGGTTTTTATGTTAAATGAGTCGTGCAGGCAACTGCTGCAAGCAGATTTTGAGAGTGCAGATTAAGGATATTTGAGAAAACCAGACATTTGTTAAAGAGCTAATTCAGAATTCACTCAACTGAAATTCCATGCAATACATCAAGCTGCATTGTGCACTTTTAAGTAGGCCTAAATGTGATATGAAAATGTTGAAATCGTATAGCTGAAAGTGAAACAACAACTTTAACTTATTTGTATTGCTATTTAGTGGACTTAAAAATGGTCAACTCATACATATGTTTGTTTTATTCTAATTATTAATTTACCACTGAGGTCAACTAACAATGCTAGTAAAACTTTTGTTATGCAATTCAGTTTTTACATGACTAAAATTTGTAAAGAGAAACTTTGTATGAAAGATTGAAAAAAAAGTTTAAGTTTTATTTGCATAAATTGCATGTCAATTAAATAAAATGATTATACAAATTAATACTTTTATTCAGCAAAATCAAATTGGTCAAAATGCACAGTAAATTTATTAATAATGTTAAAAAATAAAATAACCACTGTTCTTTTGAACTTTATTCATCAAAGAATCCAGGGGAAAAAAAAGATCTAATTTTCCACAAAAATATTGAGCAGCACAAGTTGTGCTGCACAACTGTTTTCAACATTGATGATAACAATGTTTCTCAAGTACCAGATCATCATTTTAGAATGCTTTGCCATCCATGAAAGTGCGTATCTATACCACGATAATATTTCTCGTGCCATGTATACGCCAAAAATAGTTTTTGCATGCATATGATAGGCACTTCATGGCGTGTAATACGCACGCACTCCCCACCCCTAATCGTACCAAAGGGTTTTCAGTGCGTACCATATGCACGCAAAAAAAAACATTTTCGGCTTATAAATGGCACGAGCAATAACATCCGTGGTATAGATAGGCCTGCACACTTTCATGAGATCGTGTTGTGCCATCACATGAATAAATTATATTTTTAATTTGTAATATTATTTGACAATATCGCCTTTTTTACTGTCATTTTATTATCATATTATTGCAGCCTTGGTGAGCATAAACAAAATCTAATTGACCCCAAACTTTTAAACAGTAGTGAAACTATCGACATAATAATTGAAAATACCCTGCAATAAATTGTCTTTAGTAAAAGTTTTGAGTTCTGAAAGTTAAACATTTATTTAGAAAGAAACAGGGAAATATGATATATCCTCATGATACGCCCATTTAAAACAAGCACTGAATCAAGCTTACCTTTAGCATACCAATTAAAAGAAAATATTAGTAATCTCATATCCTGTTCCTCTCAGATGATCAGGACAGAAAATCAAATTTTCTCTTAAAACTGACCTGAATTATAAAAGATCTTGGACATTGGCCAGTTAGGTGCATTGAGTTTCATAGTTGGATGTGAAAACAGATACTGGCACCACTGCTCATTGTAAGTCAAGCAGCACTGATCATAGGGCAAATAGAGAGATAAAGTAGTGTCGACCCTAACCTTTCAGCAACACCCACATCTCTACATGACACCATGAGCAGGGTCGATGAGGGTGAGCAAATTCAGACAGCTAATAAATCAAACCAACCTCCCTCTTCCAAAAAAAGAAAAAATGGAGGGTGAGGAGAGCAGAAAGGGATTTCATCATTACAGCCCAGATCGATCCTACTGAACCCAAAGTACTGAGAGCAGCACTTTGCTAACATGCTATGCTAAGCATTGACAATCCACAGCCTCGTAGCCAAGAGCCAATTCATTCATTCACTCTGAACACTTTCACTGATCGCCCATCAGAACCCCTTCCCCTCCCAACCGGAACGAACAACATGTCTTATGATCAGCACTCTGCAGTAATTACCGTAATGAAGTGTGTATACGACGAGTACTATTAAATGTTACAGAGGCAGAGTTTGACCGATATTCAGACTGAATGGGCTGTGGTGTCATCAAAATCCACTCCCCTCGGCCGCTGTGGCTCACTAACACCCTTCACAGTGACCGCCAAATATGACTGCCACAGAAACTGGGACGCGGCATGCCACATATTCAATCTGCATGGGAGAGAGGTATCTGGGGATGTGGAACAGAGGGAATGATATTGACATGGGCCCATTTTAGCCGCCATCCTCCATCTATCTACCCCTCAAACACCCCTCCAGAATCTGCTTGTTACCAGCTACCCACAACCAGGTCACCAAACAAAACCACACATGTTCTCAAACACACAAATACGGTCTCTAGAGCTGATCTATAAGCTGGCACGGAAACATTACAATCCAATGGGAGTTTCTATAAGATATTTTTACACTATGTATTAGTTATTCCAAGTACACATATATTTAGCTACAAGAGTAATTCACACAATTGCATTGCACATATTCACAAATTGTATTTCCTTCAAATTGAACTGAAACATGTTATAAAATAAAATATAATAATAACCAAGTTAAACATGCTTCCCTGGGAGGGAATCACTGATCTAAAACACTCTGTTTATTTCAGTTCAATGTTAAAAACAAAATAATGTGACCAAAACCTATATTTAAATGCATGCAAACTGTTGTCACAGCAACTGCAGTCATTGCAGCCAAGATCATATATTCACTTTGTGGTGCATACAGTAATATTAGGATTTTCAATTGATTAAAAATCCAAATCAAATTAATTATCTGATATGCTGATCGAACATCTGAGAAAACCTGACAGATTAACATTTCTTATTATTGAATTTACATAAAGTCAAGGGATGTAACTAAATATATATAGTTTCTAATGTTATTTTTAAATTGACACCCCAAATTAATTTACAAAACACCACTATTTATAAAAAAAACTCTTTTTTTTTTCTTATGCAATCCCTGGTTTTGTATATAGTTAAATTTGTCATATGTTGACCGTGTTCTGCAATAATAATAAAAAATGACAATAATAATAAATAAAAAAAACTGACTTGAAGGCTTCATCTGTGGTGAACATTTTGTGATGGTATCTCTGCGAACAGGGAAATATTTCATCACAAGTCCCCCGAGAGAGCCTCGCTATTTTACAAATTCACATGATACTAAAAAAAAAAACATTTTGAGCTAGTTTATTTTCCCAATTAGCGATTGTGTTGGGTTAAAAAAAGTTTAAGGTATAACATACATCTACTTTTTTTCCATGTAGAGCTAGCTCTCTTAGTAGGCCAGATTGAGGGCAATTATGTAAAGTTTCTTCAATCACAAATAAGCCAGAGTGGCATCGCCTATTATGAAATAAAAACGGTATGGCTTAATATAGCAATGCTATCTTGTGTAAAATGTGTTATGCGAGCATAATTTCAAGTATCAGAACACTTTGTGACCGATTAATGAATTAGCATAACTTAAAATTGAAAATCTATTTTGTGTAGTCTTGTTGGACATACAGCAAACTAATGTAATATAACAAATACTATACTTATACTAAAAGAAAGATGGTAGATTTGTAGTCAGTCAGGAAGGAAAATTTACATTTTATATTCCCCGTATATTCATTAGCAATCAATCATGAGCAGTCTCTTCTGCAAGTGTAGCTTTTCAGCCTTGCTTCTTTGCTGTATGGTTGCCGTTTGACACCTCCAATAAACTCAGCAGCTCACTGTGAAGCAGAGCGAATCGTAGAAGAACTTGCATGCTCCATCCTGACCTTTCCATGCATACAACCTCTATAATGATATTAGCACTTAGATTTGCACCATGGACATCAATTACCTCCACTGGTGAGTTGTTAAATAGAGGGTCAAAGCATTGGCCGTACACCCAGACTAGGATAATTCATACAGCTCCCCGGTGTGCAAAAGCTCCATGGTGCTTCAGCCAACAGTGCTTCGACTCTTCATCTAACTCTGTAACAGATGATAAGACACCGTCCAAAAGTACCATTCTGTGCTTTTGGCAGCTCTACTCAAAAACCATAACAAATGAAGGCGAGAGCGCCTACCATCACCGGTTCTGGTGCAGTTTAAATTGTTTTGGTCTGGTGCACAGGATTTAAAAATGTCACTTCCTCTGGTGGCAAGGATGGAGAGGAGAAGTGATGGGCAATGCTATGAAAAGTGATTTGGTTTGACGGATGAATAAATTTAGCACTAAAGTCTACATATGTAGCATGAAGCCTAGTAGAAATGTAATGTGTGGCTAATATGGACATGCTGATGTGAGCAGCAGTGGTCCTGACTGAACTCAGCTGGGCTCCTGAGGTGTTAAGACCCCTGAGAGAGCTGTCTCTTGTGTGATGTCAACTAGCAGTGCTGCTCATTCTCCAGATGACAGCACATAAGGCCAGTTCAGTGGTCTAAAACCTGTAGAGCCACTGGAAGCACAAGAAAAACTAATGTCAGCTCAAATTCAATTGAGAACATGTGCGAGAATTGTTAGCTAATTTGTGAATTATAAATGCTACAGAAGAGAAAGCTTAAAGGTACAATATGTAATATTTTTGCATTAAAATATGCCAAAATCACAAGGCCAGTGTTATATATTTTGTTAAGTTGATTGATATCCCAAATGTTTCCAACTATTTTTAAATCGTGAGAAAATTGCGATTTTAACCAAGGAAACAAGGCGTGTGAGCAGGCGTGAGCTGGGAGTCGCCAGTCAATGGCGTCATATCCGCGATACCCTCGGTTTCCGCTCGTACTGCGTGGAGTCCTGGACAAATGCGGAAGTTGTAGTTGTAGCGTCTATCAAGCAACAAACGTTAGCTTGTTTCGCGCAGTTGTTAACACTATTATTATTTAACCGATTGCAGCTGGTTCTGTCGACAAAGACAAGTCCCATAAACGTACGGGTCAATTTGATATATTCCAAATGTAGCATTCGGTAATAGTT
This sequence comes from Phoxinus phoxinus, assembly GCF_949152265.1. Taxonomy (NCBI): domain Eukaryota; kingdom Metazoa; phylum Chordata; class Actinopteri; order Cypriniformes; family Leuciscidae; genus Phoxinus; species Phoxinus phoxinus. The sequence goes on along the minus strand of NC_136883.1, from coordinate 25,062,150 downwards.
CTGTTTATGTAAGGAAAGTATTATTGCTTTAGGCTTGTGTTTAGTTTATTGACACTGTTTATCACGTCTGGTGTTTATGGCCATGTAAATAAATATATCATGTGTTATACATAAAGATTAATCAGTCTTTTGGCAAACGATGTGGGTATGTTCGAATGTACTTTTACAACAATTGTTTAGAACACGTAAAACTCTGCAGCGTTATCACAACAATGAATTATATTAATTATATTAAACCTTACTTTTCTTGTGGTTAATTCATTTTAATGAAATAAAAGCATGTCATTAAATGCAACATTTATAAAAATAGAACTTTACCTTATCCATGAACATGATTTTTCGATTTCCGTCTGAATGATTTACATCCATGGTGGAGTTAAAAACGACAGTTCCCATGATTCCACGCTCCTTCACATCGTCATCAAGCTACGCTGTTGTTGTTGTTTGGAATGTAGCGCCCTCTAGCGGCAAAAAATATTTCATATTGTACCTTTAACAGATTAGCACTTTGATGTGTATAGGCTACCATGCACAAATATGCAATTGTTTGTAGACAGGAAAAACAATATATTTTAAAAAAAAAAAGTAATTAAAAAAGTTTTGCACAAATAAAATATTGTACACTCGCATGAGATCCTGTCATACTGTATCAGTAGCTTAGCCTAAATAAAGCTGATTCAATTTATATGGAACTGGTTGCCTCATGGGAGCAGATGTGTTGAGAAATTTTCAAATAATATACATTTTTCTCAGTAACCAATCTACTAGCATGTACTTTTCCCAGTGGAAAAACTGCAATTTTTTAGAATGGCATCAGTTACTAAAAACATTAGCTTGTGCAATAATACATCCAGACATAGAGGTGTCAGCAAAAATCCAAGATAAATATCGGTCAGCGAAACAGTAGTTTTGTCTCTTTTTTTTTCTTTTGTAATTCACTTATGTTGTATGGAACCTGCACATTTTCCTTTTGTGTTACATTGGAAAAAAATAAATTATAAGGGTTTGAAACAACACAAGTGAGAGTAAATTATGGCAATGCCATTTACACTAAGGCAGGGAAATGTGAAATTGTCTTGTTCAAGTTTTGTAATTTCAGCACACACCTCCACCTTATTTATTTCCTTACCCACTCAAGTTGCTTTATTGTCTCACCTAACCACAGTCTTCACAGTCTTTTTTGTTTAGCTTCTTTCTCACTAGTCTGTGCTTTTGTGGTGTCCCTTAAGACTGACCAATGCAAGCACAGTCAGCAAACACACAAATATGGTGTCACACCAGTGATCCTTGGAATCCTTCTATAGTATCATGCTTATCTTCATTTGCTTGTCTGTTGTCATCTGGAGAACTCAAATGAAAGTATGAAGATACATTCTTAATGCAAATGCTCTTTACATAATGGTATTTTCCGAGTAGCATCTTTCCCATAGAGAAAGAAGAAAGTCAGACTAAGAGAAATGGAGCATAGACAAAAATAGCAAAATAAATTAACAATGAAAATGTGAGGAAAGAGTGTGTACAGTGGAAAGTCTTAGAAAGTGTATGTGCACAAGACAGCATGAGAGAGAAGTTTGGACAGAGATGAATGAGAAACAAAATAATGAGAGGAGAAAGAAAGGAAGCAAGTGGAGACCGAAAAAAAAATCTAAGAATGAGACGTACAAACTGTGAAAAGTGAATCAGGAAGACTTGGAGAGTGTATTGGTGTGTGTCTGAGAGAAAGAAAGAGAGGCAGTACACTCAGCGAGGAGGGGGAGAATGTGTTAATACACAAGAACACTGCATCAAACCAATGCACTGCTCTGAGCGGGATGCGTCAGCAGTACATTCACGTTTCCACTGAAGGACAAAAGGAGGAGAAAGACTCTGCCGCCTGCAACCCAGTCACACAGAGAGAAATACAGAAAGGAGGGTGAGCGCTGGAGGTGAGGACCACTGCTCTCACCACTGCCACCGTTGACAGTCTTCTCTGCCGCGCGTGTGTTTGCGCGTCTCTCTCTCTCTCCCTCGCGTGCGTTTCTGCTGCCCACCTCCCACTGCAGAGCCTCTGCCAACCCGCAGCCTCACAGCCAGAGCAGGCGAACTGCCACAACTTACTACCTCAAGACAAGGGAAAATAAAGGAATACCGCAGGATCCACAACGGGGGGAGGGAGGGCAAACTACGGAATCCTCTGCAAGGTATCTCTCTGAAATTAGCCACACGTCACACGGCAGCATCAATCCTTTTTTTTCTGATACGGAAAAGAGAGAGAAAGGAAGAAGGAGAGAGAGCAAGCCAGACAGAGAAAGAGTGAGAGAGAGAGAGCACGAGGAGCAAACGATCGGCGGATAGGGAGAGAGCATCACCGCTGCTGCGCTGCTGTTGCTGCTGCTCCCCCGTCCTCCCCCCCCCCCTTCTGCTCCCGCAACACCACCCCCAAGCCCCCCTCCGGAGAAATTGATGGATTATTGCTAACTGTGCACGCGGCAGTCCGCAGCTGCTACAGCGACAGACAGGAGAGCGGAGTGAGTTAAAAAAGCAAGACGGAATGACCGCAGTGTGCGTCTCTAAGCCTTTTTGGATTCATCAGCGCACGGCTAATCAGCTGAACAAGTGTTGTGGGGGGTGGACGATGGCAAACTAAAAAAAAAAGCGACTTAGTCTACTGCGAGGGGAAAGACAAATCTGAGAAGACTTTGGGATTTTTCCCCCTTATCTTTTCTTTTTTCTTTTTATATTTTCCTTGGTTTAATGTGCATGTACTTTGGTAATGGAGTCTTATGAAAATTGTTCAGTGGTATTCAGCGTCGCCTTCCAAGGACAATCAATGGGGGAGCTGAGAGGAGATCTTTTCCAAGCTGACTGGATGCATGCACCTGCTTAACTGACTGGGCCTTACCCCTTGAACCAGTTTCACTAAATGCTGCTTCTCTCTGGAATTAATAGGGGCCATTTTGTCAAATCAGTTCATGCTCCACTTTACTTTTGTGAGAGAAATAGCTGAAAATGTTGTGCAGTGATCTTAGTGGGAAACATGAATGAATGGTGCTGGGGTTTTGCTTCAAATTAAAGGATTATATTAAGGACAACTCAGAACTAATGAGGTAGGTGCCTTCTATTTCAACATATTTATTCTGTAGGTCAGCTTTTTCCCCTTCTCCACTCATTTTTTCTTCCTCCATCTCTCACTCTCTTTCCCTCTCTGTGTTTAACACAGCACCATCCTGCACTGTCAATGGCAAACAGATGCAGAGTCTTGCTCAAACCAGGGTAGGGCCACTGTTCTCCGTTCCCCAGCCGAATCCCCACGCGATGTTGAATTATGAACGCGCCACATCATGAGTCTCTTGTGGCAGGTAACTGTGCACCGTGCCTGGAACGCAGCCCTGCTCTGTGCAGTCTACCTCATGGTGCGATCGTGGAGTGTTTGCGCCACCCCCTCTGGACCACTGACCTGCCCTGCTGTTTGCTCCTGTGGTAACCAGTTCGTTAAGGTAGTGTGCACCAGGCGCGGCCTGGTTCGAGTGCCCCCTGGCATCCCTGCCACCACACGACATTTAAACCTGATGGAGAACAGCATAGAGACAATTGAAGCTGGAACATTTCAACACCTCCGTCACCTGGAGGTACTGCAACTGGGTAGGAACTCTATTCGGCAGATTGAGGTGGGGGCCTTCAGCGGCCTCAACAGCCTCAACACACTGGAGCTGTTCGACAACCGATTGACGTTGATCCCAAGTGGCGCTTTTGAGTATTTGTCTAAACTGCGGGAATTATGGCTCAGGAACAACCCTATCGAAAGCATACCTTTCTACGCATTTAACCGAGTTCCCTCTTTAATGCGTCTGGATCTGGGAGAGTTAAAGAAGCTGGAGTTTATTTCTGAGGGTGCTTTTGAGGGATTATACAACTTGAAATACTTAAACCTTGGAATGTGTAACCTGCGGGAGATGCCAGTCCTGACCCCTTTGGTGGGGCTGGAGGAGCTAGAAATGTCTGAGAACTACTTTCCAGAGATAAAACCTGGATCCTTCAGGGGTTTGAAATCCCTGAAAAAGCTGTGGATTATGAACTCTCGGATCACCACTATAGAGAGAAATGCATTTGATGATGTCGCGGCTTTGGTTGAGCTCAACCTGGCCCATAATAACCTTAGCTCTTTGCCGCATGACCTTTTTGCGCCCTTGAGTTACCTGGTGGAGCTCCATTTGCACCACAACCCTTGGCGGTGTGACTGTGATGTTGTGTGGCTGGCTTGGTGGCTGAGGGAGTACATTCCCACTAATTCCACCTGCTGTGGCCGCTGCCACACCCCTGCTTACCTTCGTGGACGCTACCTGGTGGAGGTGGACCAGAGCACTTTCCAGTGCTCAGCACCTTTCATACTGGATGCCCCAAGGGATCTTAACATCTCTGCTGAACGTGTAGCTGAGCTAAAATGTCGTACGGCCCCTATGTCATCAGTTAGATGGCTCCTGCCAAATGGAACAGTTTTGACCCATGGCTCAAATCACCCACGGATATCAGTGCTCAATGATGGGACACTAAACTTCTCCAATGTGCTGCCAGCTGATACAGGTGTGTACACCTGCATGGTGACCAACATGGCTGGAAACTCCAATGCTTCGGCCTACCTGAATGTGACTGCGGCTGAGCTCAACACTTCTAACCTGAGTTACTTCACTACGGTGACAGTGGAGGAAGTAGAGCCCACCCCACAGGAAGTTATCAAGCCAAAGGCGGTAACCGCCTCCCCCTCCGTCTTTCAGCCAGTTTTTATCTCTACACCTACAGTTTTACTTCAAACACCTCGACAGGTCTCTGTGCCGACTGTACGTGGAACAACACGCCCACCTGCCAGTCTTGACGAGGTCATGAAGACAACCAAGATCATCATAGGCTGCTTTGTGGCAGTCACCTTGCTCGCTGCTGTTATGCTTATTGCTTTCTACAAGCTACGTAAACGGCACCAGCAAAGGAGCTCAGTGTCAGCTGCTAGGGCTGAGGTCCTTCCGATGGAGGAGAATGATCCTACCACCCATGCAGGGACAAGTATACCAGGTGAAAGTGGGATGATGTTATCTAACCTGAAAGATCACAACAGCACCTACAAACCTAGCTACAGCTACAGACCAGCACACTCTGCTCCTTGGGCAGAAAACAACATCGGGAACTCCCTGCACCGTCCCCGCCCCAACATCAGCACCATCTCTGAACCCTACCAGATCAAAACTCACACAAAGGAGAAGGTACAGGAAACACAGATATAACATTCCTACAGCCTTCTCCTGATCTGTCTTTTATTCTGTTCATCATGAAAACATGCAATAGAATGCACAACAGAAAAGACAGAAATTACTTTTGTACCCAGTGCAAAAATGAGACTGTTTTTCTTGTACATGCTTATACATAAATATATTAATATAAATATATAAATTAATCCACTATGGGATGATACAAGAAACAGATTATACAAAAGTGAAAATGAATTTAAACTATTTTCTAACTTGTAACTCTTATTTAAGATGGGAAAATGTGATGATGCTGATACGACATTGCAAACGGAAACAGATTTGTTTGAAAAGGGGCAACCTGTGATTTTTAGACCATGCTGTATATGATGCAGTAAAGTCCCATTTATACAGAGAACTTTCTAAGTAACTGTCCACTGATTGATCTTTAAAGGCTTATCTTCTAAAAGCACCAAGAATTTGTATTGTGCCAAATGTTATACTTGCAATAAATGAGACTGGCTTAAGAGATAGGAAACAAAACATTGCAAAAACACAGGATGGACACCAAGAGAGAATGGAGCAGCTGGATTTACAGAGTCTGCTGTTCTGCAGCTCCCAGCCAAATGTTTTTTTTTTTTTTCGGGCTGCGCCATCGTTTTGCAGCAAGCATTTAACGATATGTTTCCAGAACAGACATCCTGCTTGCTTTTTGAGTTTAACCTTCTGACTATTACTCTGATGTTCCTCTTGGTTTTTGACAAATTGGATTGACTATCCTTTGGTTTTTCATCCAGTTTCATGAGTTGGATTTTGATTGCTTTTCCTGTTTCTTTCTGATCCTGTACTGCGTTAATTTTGATTTAAATGGCTTTTAGGGCTAATTTAGTACATGCATTACAACAGTTGCCTCAGATTAGTAGTGCAAGGGCTCAACTGGATGTTAGTTTGCGAGACTTACAAGACGGTTGCAGTGACTGGATGGTTTGCTGCAGGTATACATTAACACGGTTTCAGATTTTCTTTATTGAGAAAGAGATTCAAATGAATGTGTGAATTATGGACTTTCCTTTATGGAGATCGTTCCAACAGCAATTTTCTTTTGTCCTTATTTTAAGCAACGCTATTTTTATGAGGAGTCTACAGAGGTTACAACAATAAAAAAGAAAACATTTGGTTTGTATTTCTCTAAACTAAACTCCTTCCTCTTGTCTTTTTTTCAACTGTAGGACATTTACTTAATTATGCAATCCTGATGACCATATAAGAGGTTATAGAAACACTATGCTTCTCTGTCATTTCTGAACATGTATTTCACTGATACAGTGATTTACACTGTAATGAACTGTCATGTGGTCACATTTCTGGCAACAGAATGTGGTGATGTCTTAATCCCGATAGATATGTGATGGGTTTGTGTAAGTAGACACACATAGATGCACACAAACTCATCAGTCTATTTTCCTGATGCAGTGCTTAATGATTGAATGTTATTTGAAACGTGATCTCTACTTATTTATAATGAAGTTATGGCTTGCCTTGTTCAAAGCTCAGGAAGCACTGTGCTTCAGCTGAAGCATGTGTTAAGAGGGTTGAGTGCAGCATTTAATACAATCCTTTATTGATCTGTTTAACCTGCGACATCTACCAAATTAGAGGCCGAGAAAGAGATTTGAATGACACATGTAAAGGGTTAGGATTTAGATTGTTTTTTGATGGAACATTCAACCTAATTAAGGATTTATATACATCGAAATTAAATAAATCTAAAATAAAAAAATCCCTCAATCTAAAAATCTCCTTTTCAGTATTGTTTTAGTTTTCTTCAGCAGCATTATTCTGGAGAGAGTTTGCATTAAAATGTTAAAGAGATTATATTTTAGCACAACATTCGTCAGAAACTCAGCATACGTCGAATATAAGCTATTTTCTCTTGGTGTCATGCAAAGGAGCATTTCTAGGCTCCAGTGGACACTAATGTGCCATTATGCTGTACATTTTTAGCATGGGGGACAGAGTAGGGGCAGGCTGTAATCAGGGGCAGGGGCACCCGTAGATCTGTGGCTGCAGAAACCCTGCCTTTACCTCCCTCACACACAGCAATTTACTGCCCTTAGAGAACAGAGCCAGGCCAGAGCACACCCACCACCAAAGCGCTGCAATGATACTCACACAAAAACACCCTTAGACCATTACATGTCCTTATGTTTTTACATTATTCAGAGGAAAGAGGCTTTATAGCACACTGCGGTGTTGTATCTGTGGATGATGAGGCTTGTAAATTTAATCTTTAATGCCTGTAGGACTCGTTCTGAGTAGGTTGATGTGACATGGCTTTTATGGCTTGGTTATACTGTATGGCCAAAATGGCAGATCTCTTTTCCATGGTAATGCCAGTACCAAGTTCAGCTGAAAACTATTTCAAAAGGCAAATTATCCTTATAAAGATGACTTTGTTTTTTATTTCTATCATATTCTGGACCTTTTTATTTTTTGTTCCCATGTTTTCTTAGTTGATGCTATATTTTTCTTATCATTTATATAATTTCCAAATCATTTAAACTAAAGCAAAACCACAATTTCTGAATTCCTTCATAACAAAGCCATATTTGATCTTTAATGGGAATAGCATGTGCATCCGAGCAACAACAGCCTTTCGCCATTTGGCTTATCACTTTCTTCCTTTTTTTCCTGTCTTTTTTATTACGCTAATTGACATTATTGACTTCCTGCGTCAACACTAGCACTGTGTGAGACCCACTATGGAGGAAGGCTCATTTTTGATGGATTCTCCATGGGAGACTTATCAGTCGCACAATTATCCTGACAGATTTGAGGATCGCATTTTCCCCTCACCCGCCTCCTTCTGCTGACTGATACGTTAGCTTTCTGTAGACTGATAGATAGAGATGAGGAGGGAGACAGACCTTAGAGAAGAGAGCTGACCAGATGCTTATCAGTTAATGAAGTGTCTGTGCTGGGCTGGGCTTTTCTTTCAATGGTTCTGGGCTCTGACGGTCAACTTGGCCATGGGCGAGTGGCATGCTGGTTTGCATTATTACAGTGGCGAGGCCTCTACTAGGTTAGAAAGATTAGCTTTCATGATTTGGCGGTAGAAAAAAAGAGAGGAATATGCCACAGTTGTTTGCTCCAAGTACAGTTCTAATCGATTGCAATGTACAATTTCATTGGACAGTAGAGGCAAAATTTCTAGAGTAAAAATACTCCAGGAAAAGTTTTATTTTGTGTGTTATATGAATTTATATAACTATAAAATAAAGTATTATTGCAATAGACTTATGGCCGACAAATATGAATTTCAGTGAGTCTCACTATACATTATATGAAACTTTATTTAAAGTGTAAATCTGTTTTATACACTCCAACAACATGCAACAGTCAGTCACATTTTTCTAAAAAGTAGTGGACAAAAAAAAATGGTAACACTTTACAAAAGGTTAAAACTGTTTACATTAGTTAATGCATTAGGTATCATTAATTAATACTGTAAAAGTTGATTATTTATCTAGATTAACATACATTTAATATATATATATATATATATATATATATATATATATATATATATATATATATATATATATATATATACCCTATAGATTAAGATTTTTTGTACAGTTTTCAAAACAAATATGACGCTTAACTGGATCAACCTACAGCCTATATTTATATTTTATTTTGATATAGCAGATACAATTATTTATTCTTTATTCTTTCCAAATGTATTAAGCATAGGATTGGATTTTTCATTTCCTCAGTTTATGCGATCAGTCAAGCATGCTCTAATTGGGCTTTTACAACAAGTTATTGTGTCATTCTCTCTCTCTCTCCCTCTCCGTCTCCCTCTCCCTCACACACACACACACACACACACACACACACACACACACACACACACACACACACACACACACACACACACACACACACACACACACACACACACACACACACACACACACACACACACACACACACGCACACGCACACGCACACGCACACAAATGTTCTCCCTTAGCATTCCTAGAAAGAGAGGTTTCATTAAGCAAGACATCCCAACAAAATAAAAAGAGTGGGTGTAAGCTGGTGGCATTTATGTTATCTGGGATCAAGGAACTCAACTAGATCTAAATAAACAATGTGATCTTGTAAATTGCTTGGAGTTAAGTGGGGACTAAACGTATAGATTTTGTAAAAAAAAAAAATGTTGCTTTTCGATCCCTGATTTGCACATATTTCGCTTGATCACTGTACAAGAACCAAAAGGCTAACGCACAGAGAATGTTGTACAGGAAATATCACGATCGACCCATCAGATAAAGAAAACGCAGGGCCGTATCTCTGTGCCCCAGGAATATCCAGGCAGCAGACAGATGCCCACAGAGAGTTTAATCATATATCTGGAACACAGTTTTTTTTACTGTTGAGGGATGTAACAACATTGTTCTGCTTTCATTCTGAAGTGATAACTGGAATGAGCTGCCTTCCTACATTTTTAAAGACAATCTGACAGCTAGAATTTCCTCCTATCGATTTCTGTTTGAGGACAGGCATAGCCGTAATGGATGGATGTGGCAATGCTCCCCGACAGACCGACAAATTAAAAGCCTGTCCAATTCCATTTGGGAGAAAATGAAACATGTTTAATTTAGCGTGATTTGGTTGTATCTGGTAGAGGCTTTTAACAGGGTCGTCACTTCACAAGACAGTGCAGAACCAGCTACATGAGATCAAGGTACAAGATTCGACGAGTGTGCGCATGTGGGTGTTGCATTTGCGGCATGGTGTGACTCAAACAGGGAAGGGATGAGGAGTGTGTATTCAGGGGTACCTGCCTCTGCAAACTCCTACGTGATTATCTTGCTTGGAAATACAGAACTTGTTTGCTTGTTTACTTAAAGTCCAATCTTCCTGTTGCTTATAAAGCTTTTGGGACAAAGACAAACACGGTGGCTAAGTGCCGCCAAACCCTGACGAAATGCAAACCAGCAGAGGATAAACATCCATGGGGCAGAGGAAAGCCACACCAATAAATTCCCTGTATTCTTCACGAGAACATGGCAACACACTATAATTCCATCTGACAAGGCATCATCAAATATAGATGAAAAGAGAGAGATTTTTCAAGGTCCTCTCAAGGTTTTGAGTTGTGATACATTTGAGCATAAGGAGTTGTGAATGAAGCATTCATGGATGAAGGAGTGCCACCTTCAAGGTTGGCGTCCCCTCTGCTCAAACTCCACATATCAACTTGCACAATTCACACAAGTCTTCTGGATGACAAGTGTGCATATGGGTTTCTATTTGTGTTTCTATTTCTATTCCAAAGTAACTACATGTTTTTAATAAGAATCATGGGAATAGGATAAATTGGTTGTTCAACCGTGGTCACGGTGTGCTAGAGAGGGATAATATTTCTCCATCAAGCCCATATGACACCTCTACCGGAGACTAGTGTAATGTGTAACCAGCTATCATTTAAGATATTAGCGATGAAAAAGCATTCCGTAAGGGGCAGATATATACGGTTAATGAAAAAGGTTCATATTAAAATACTTGATGTGCAGTGCAGGGTTGTGCAAAATTCAGCATAGGCTTGCATTCATGAGAGTGAAACTCTGCATACATTTCTGCAAAACCTAGAAGTTGTATCCACATGTAGAATTGTCTGAAGTTTTCAGGTAAAGTGTACAGAAGCTTAAGAGATCATGCTTTTTCTTTTACAAAAGTTATTTTGTCAAAAATAACTATTATATTTAGCCTATCTTGATAAAAAAAAAAAAAAAGTGAAAATCAAACTTTGAAGATCAACTTCAAAGTTATACAAGATTCAACAAAGTATAACTTAAAAGTCAGTGCAATGTAATTTAAGTTGATATGACTTAAACATCCAAGTTGATTGTATTTAAAAATTTAAGGCAGCAACTTTTTTTTTTCTTTTTACAGTGATGCAAGAGAAAAAAAAACGTAATGCATGCTATTTGTCGTTTGAGCTAGTCCACAAAATCAATTTCTAATAACTTTTTGACAAGCTGAGATCAAAAGAAATACGTTTTTGTGCTTTCCACAGAAACGCCCCTTGGTGGTTCCAAAAGCTTCAGTTGAATAAAATACAGGAATTTATTTAGCTAGCTTGCTATTAAAGATTTATTTTAAGAACGGAAACACTGTTTTAAGAAAGGACACACTATCATATATAATTTGGTACATGTGGGTTGTTATTGACACTAACAGCTTAATGTCTATTTTCATAAAATACACATCAAATAATTTATTGAACAGTGTTTTATTCTTAAATGGACGTGCTTTAGAATATTGTGGTACTGTACATATTAAATTATCGGTGGTCCATGAACAGATTTACTGAATCAAATTTAGAACAAGCTAGCTACTTGCTACCAAAAAAAAAATGTGTCACACTTCCAATAAACACTGTAGAAGATAATACTGTGATTCCACCCTGAAATGCTGTGGGTGTTAATGACATGTAACACCAGCGATAATTAATGTGAGAACTATTAGAATTGTATCAGTGGGAAACATTGATTAAATAATGGAACATCTGCTGTCTGCACTGAACTGCACCGATAAAAGCACTGCATATTTCTGTAATATTAATGAGTCTCATTCTAAGGCAAAGGCTGATAGCTAGTAACCTTTTTACAAGACCTGCTTCTGATCAGCTCTCATGCATCAACTTCATCAGCTAGCAGTTTCCCATTTTTCTTTATTCCCTCGCTCTCGCTCTGTTACTCTTTAGAGCAGACGAATAAACAATGAATGGAGTAGACAAAGGTAATGAAATTTGATTTTAAAGGAATAAGCAACCCGATCTCACGGGCATTCGTAGAAATTTTATGAGGTGGCTAATTCGTACAAATTAATTTGTTAAATTAAATTAGGAATTTTGCTAAGTCATACATATGTTACAAGTTGCCCAATTCATGCGAATGACCTACACCTGACCCCGCCCCTAAATCTACCCATCACATGTGTTTAAATCGTACGAATTTGTACGAGTGAGGTCGTGAGATAGCGTTGGAATAACACAAAAAACACATAAAATAGTGCATATGACTCAAACACTATATTTTTTTTCTTCAGAAGTCATATGTATCTTTGTGTAAGAAACAGACTTAAATTAGGTCATACAATTTTTGTGAACCAAATCAGCTGTATTCATTGAAAAGATCAGACTAAAAAGAAAGATTGTTTTCTAATTTTCTGACCTGTCCACTCTCAAACCTCAGAACATAACATGCATGGCATATATGTTACATTTGTGTCAATATAGCAGACAGACAAAGAGATATGGACGAGATAGAGAGAAAATCTGAAGCTTAAGCATGAAATATGAGGGATAACCCAACGCCAACACCAAGGCCAGGGATTCAGTGTTTGCTCAACATGTCACACTCACAGTCCTTAAAGCTTCCAACATCGCAGAGAACCTGAGTCAGATCTCCTGAGGACCTGTCTAACTAATTCATGTACACTACACATCTCACAAAGCAGTTTAGATCAATTATACATATCAAAGCAGACAGAAAGCTTCTTTAAATCCCAGAAAAATTGAAAAACTTTTGTTTGTTTTTTATCAAAGCATTGCATCATTTTACATTCTTAAAAAAAAGTTAAAAGGGGGATTTTGCAGCGATGCCATAAAACTAAAATGTTTGGTTCCCTAAAGAACCAGTGAACAGTTCTTCAAATAACAATTTTTTTTCTCTCAGTGTGAAGAAAATTGTAATAATCTAAAAATTTTCTTTTACTAAAATAACCTTTTGTGGAATGTTAACGGCTCTTCATGCCAATAAACCTTTATTTTTTTTTAAAGTGTAGTGTGGCAAAATGTTAATAATATATTGTCAAGGGGATCGCTTAGCAGTTGCTCACATGCTCCAATGCATAGTCTATGGAATGGAATACTAGCATACTGCTTACTGTGCCATATACACTCTATCCTATGCAATCTAGTATTTTTGTTTTTATTTCTATATGAAAAAGACCTCGAGTTCAGTTATTGTCCTGGAAAAAAACACACGTAGTTGTTGGTCCAGTTTGAAAAAATTAAAATACCTCGCATATTAGGTATCCAATGCATATATAAAATGTTCATAAATAAATCAAAATAAATACTGCATGCTTGCGACTAGAGTGGTGCAGGTAACGTCAGAACCGGGAAGACTAATTTGCATTTCCATTTATGTGTAAAATAAAGCCTGTGGTTTACATACAGTAACTTAACTATACTTTCACATTTTGTTCTACAACGTAAACTACACTCACCCATAGCGAAAACACATAGCAATTATGTTCATATAAGTTTAATATGTTTAATAAGTAGATAAGACAGCTTGGGGTGTGATTGTGTGAAGTGTACGTTAACAAAACGTGAAAGTATTGTCAAGTTATGTTTACCACAGGCTTTATTTTACTCATAAAGAAAAAAAAAGAAAAAAAGAAAAACATTATAAAATCCCATAGGAAAATCTCAAAGGAACCAGCAGCGAATTAGACTTTAAGGTTCTGTTAAACCTGCACCACTCTATAAGCACTGCTATGTAAGCTATATAGAAAAAAAGTGAGCTGGATGGACATAAAAAATGTGTGAATATAGCAGCTCTCAGGGCAAAAACAGTGTGGCTGAAACTCACAACAATGCACAAATCAAAAGGCCAATACACATCACTGTTATATGGGTGACACATGCACTTTATTGATTTACTCTGCATTAAAATGTGAGAGGGAGTTCTTTTTTTTTCTTTCTTCAAAGTGTTACATTTGCCACACTGTTCCAATCATGCTTTCCTCTCTGCATACAGTGTTAAGGTGGGCTGATTTTGTGAATGTCATCAGATCAATAATTTAAGCAGAAAGAGAGAGAGGGAAGGAAATTGGTTGAAATATATAAAAAGTAGGAGAAGATTGATTTAAACAGAAAGATAGATATCAAAAAAAGGGGAATCCATTTTACCCTACAGCTTTTAAAATTCAAACGCGGCTTTCTTCGTCTCATACTAATCTCGCCACTGCAAAGGGGAGAAAAATAAGCCTCATAAACTGCTGGCTGCAAGAAAGCAGGATTGCAGAGCAAAGGATATTAAAATCCCAAAAGTGCCTTTTCTTTTGTTGAGTAGAGGGGATTGAAACAGTGAACCTGACAAACTCATTTAGCTTAATCCTGACATTTGGGTCCCTGTGAGAGTAACACTACCGCACCCACACAGGGCACAACGGTGCACACGACACTTTCGAAAACTGACTGAATCAACATGACCTCCTTAGACGGGTGTTTGTTTTTCTCAACGCAGCTGATGTTTATCTTTGTGTGGGAGTGAATGCATTTAATGTGTGTGAGACAGTCAGTATGGGAGATGAAGAGAGAGGAAAGCCATCTAAACAGATCCAGCAAAAAATACGTCTATTTTCGTTATTTACTCGTTCATTTTCAATACGTCTTTTTTATTGTCGATTATTTCATTTTAAAGTCAGATTACGGTCCTTTGCCCACATACACTGTCACACTCCAGTAACTTCGTTATCCGCCTCTCTAAAACAGACCTAATTATCATCTAGTTGAATACCACATATATCAGCGAAATGATTGAAGTCGGCGAATTGCAGCCATCCAATCTCGAAGCGCACGGCAGTTTCCGAGCGACGCCGTTCTCCATAGCTTCATTAACAGGCGTATAGCGCTACTTCCATGTCTCCTCAAGGCAATGTCCCATGCTAAGGTTGTATTTGCAATTAGCCCTGATCCCTTTGGGAACCACAGCAGTGGAGGCTTCAATGACATTCACCACTGCAATGAGCTGTCCTTTATGACTGGGTTAATTAAGCCCCGGACAGCCTGACTTCCTCATGAACTCTGCCATATGAAGACTAGAGATGTACGTATATGGAATGGTACTGCAGATCTACCAGGTTCATTCAACTAAGACCTGTGCAATATACTACTCATCCCCAAAAATTCCAACTGTTGCTGAGCTTTTTTTTTTGTATGTCTCATTGCGTTAATCCTGTTAACAGAGTGTAAAAATAACAGTTGATTTTCCCAACATTCCAAGAACCAGCCTTAAGTCCAACAGTACGGTTCTAGAAGTAAAAACTCCATTAATTTTCTCCATAGGGAAATTGATTTATTTTTCTTATCTATTATCCATTGCTTGTAATATTGTCTGTTCTAATTGCCTATTCTGGTGCTAATATGTTTTTCTTTATTGTATTTACATTGTAAAGCGTTCTTGAGCTTTGGAAAGGCACTATATAAATAAAACGTATTATTATTTTTAACGATAACTTTTAAACCTTTAAAGACAGACCTACTGTGAGCTGTGAGGTTGTTAATCCATGGCATTTGCTTCTGCTGAAGCTACAGACCGCATTATTTTAGCTTATTTAAAAAAAAAAAACTGAAAAAACTACATTACCCATGATCCTGCAGAAAATTACACCAATCAGAGAGTCGAAAAAATATCTCTTTAGCTCCACCCGCTTCCATGAAGCACTAAGTACACTAAGCCACAAAGCACAATCTTGTACCATTGTCTTTTTGTCCGATTTCCAACAACTTGTTTGATTCAAATCAAAGTTTGTAGTGATGTAATTCATCTTGTTGCTGATTGGCGTGGTTCATTGCTTTAACAAAGACGTTTTTTGAAATCCCTATTGGAGAATTGAATGGAAAGAAATACTTCTGGAAAAAAAGCGCTGAAAACGGGGACAAGCACCGTTGCTCTCTATAGTAAATGACAACACCTTCTGAAATAACATTAATATTCCCTTTGGTTAAGCCATGCTTTACAGCAGCAGAGATGTTAACCACCATGTTAACCATGCAAATCTATACAAATCTAACTAATGTTCAGTACACACACCTCATCCCAGGGCTTAAAGGAAAGCAGTTGGGATTAATTAAGCATTTCGAAGCAGACCAAAAAAGCACAAGGAAGCACCATCATTGTAAAATGATAAAACTTATATTATACTGTCATAGACATCACCTCTGACTCTGCTTAACATGAGCAAATTAGCGCACATGCTCCTATGCATAGATCATGTGTACTAGAACAAAAATTTTTAAAAAAGAAGAAGAAGTTGTTTTCAGATGATCTCATTACAGCAAGTGTCATTTACTTTTGGTGCAGTTTTGGGTAAAATAAATAATAATTCTTGACTCAGATTGTTCAAATAAGTCAAAAGATGATATTTAACTACAGGTTCATAAGTAACATAAATAACAATCTATGATTAATTCTGAAGTTAATGTCATGGTAACCGAATGACAGTATTGTGTATTCTACATAATGACAGATCAGTATTCTAAATTGAAATGCACGATAACTCCCTAATATTGACTGAAGTCATAAGCTTTTGAGATTTTTGTAAGGTTTTGAATAGTAATGACTCAAGTGTTACTATATCCTTCTAAAATTACTAATTATTTGAATCAGTATTCTAAAGTGAAATGCATGATAACTACCTAGTAACTACTTTAATTTATAACTAATTACTGTTTTTTGAATGTTTTTAAATGTTTTGGATAGTAATTGCTTCTGATGGATTTTGTAACACAAGTCATTACTATTGGGTTTGATCTTCCCTTTAGAATACTGATGCAAATAATTAGTAATTCCTTTTAGAAGGATGTATAGTAATCATTGAGTCATTACTATTCAAAACCTTACAAAAACCTCAAAAGCCTACATTGACTTGCACTATTACTTACTAATTCATAGAATATCTTGTACGTTAATAGTAGTAACTAGAATGTTAATAGTGTGCTACTAATTTGTTCCTGTGTGGTTATTCATTAACGACGGAACAGTATTCTAAAGTGTTACCCATGTTTCAAATGGCAGAGCAAACATAATTTTTACATTGCTTATTTTTTTTATTAAGTTATCTGCATAATTGTTTTTCCATTGCATTGTTTTGTTAAAGTTATCTGGACTGCATCAAGCCAGACCTATAATAGCTGTCACCATTCAAATTAATACACTGCTCATACTTACTATATGTAATGTCTGTAAGGATCTAATACAATTAAGAGATAATTATTACCTCACTAATAAATCTCTCAATAAGCAAAATTGGCTCTGTCTGTTATTATAGACTACGAAACATTATACTGTAATTATTTTCTAATTCATTTTAACCCTCCTTGTGTGGCAGTCAAAAATGATTTTTTATTTTTATTTCAATGAAATGAATATAGCCTACTATATTTTAGTTAGATAATGTTTGTTTAATATTTTGTATTTTAAGGTATACATTATTTTTATGCAGTAGTTATAATCCATTTATTACCTGTTAAACCCTTTTTGAGCATGGACCTGAAAATGAAATTTTCAACTTAAAGGCACAGTATGTAATTTTCGCCACTAGAGGTCGCATATTCAAGACAACAACAAAGGCATAGCTTGATGACGCCGTGAAGGAGCGTGGAATGATGGGAGATCTTCACCTCCACTGCCGATGGAAATCAAAATCCTGTTCATGAATGAGGTAATGAAATAAAGTTTTATAATCATTCTAATGAATAAGCCGCAGGTGTTTAATGCTGAATTACTACTCATACATGCCACTTTATTTGTTGATTAAATGGTGGGGAAACGCAGCACAGTTTTACGTGTTCAAAACAATCATAATAAAAGTACATTTGAAGTAGGCCTAAATCCACAATATTTGCAAGTTGCAACTAAGGCTGACTTACTATTTATGTAGAACACATTATTATACATTTAAAAACACTGCCATAGACTTGCTCATCATACTTGTTAAACAGACATCAAAATGTAACCTTGTTTTATTTCCTTTCTTGTTCAAAACTCTTCTTCGAATTTGATTCACCTCACGTTTACGTTTCTTTGAGTTATCTTTGGCTACAGAACCTACTGTAACGATAACGAATAATAGTCTATGACGACAGCATATAAAATGTATATCAATGTGCTAGTAGGTTTTGGACATTTTAATGCAAAAATCGCACACAAATTGTGCCTTTAAAGTGTCAAATCTTGAATGCTTTGTAGCACAGACTTAAGTTTGGTCTCTTTTTTAAAGAAGACACTTGGCAAATTATTGTTGAACATAAGTTTATTGTCTTCTTACATTCTTCAATTTATTTTTATATGAAATGTATATTTTGATCAAATTGAGTTGTGAAAAAGATTTTGATTGGGCACAGTACCAAACGTTTCATCTACTGTAGATGCAATTTGTTTCCAATTAATTTCCAATGCGTTCAGTTTAGCTTTTTTTTCAGGACCATTTAACCTTTTCAAATCATGTCCATCGTTTTTTTGTTCACAAAGCAAGTGTCAAAACCTTTACTAAGTCATACCATTCCAATGAATTCGTACCATTCTGATTCTCAATTCTCACTATTAATTAACTATTAACTACTACTTTTGCCTCAACCTCGTAATACTTGCTTATTAATAGTTAGTACGGTAGTTGTAAAGTTTAGGTTTTAATCAGGATTAAGAGATGTAGAATATGGTCATGCAGAATAAGACATTAATATCTGCTTTACAAATAGGGTGAATTCAGGGTGATTTGGACATTTTTGCCATTGAGATGACATAGAAAAAGTGTCCCAATCAACCTTAACCTTCACCCAACTTAAACAAAGCCAATCCTAGTTATATGCATGCTAATAAGAAACTTGTTAAAATTGAGAATTGGACCATAAACTGTTTCGGTCAAAAAGTACTGAGCACCAGAGGATTAAAATGATTATTATTATTTGTATATAATAACAGGCCTATTTACATTGTAAATTAATCTTTTTGTTTGGTTCTAGGACAGACTTTTGCGGTTTATTCTTGTTCTCATGAAATAAGCCTGCTCCTGAACAGGTTCGAGCTTAAAAGCTTGCTATGACAGCAACTCCAGGGTGAACTCCGAAGAACCTAACAATCTTGGATGATGTCAAATCATCAACAGTAAAATCCAGAAAAAAGAACAGGGTCCGGATCTTGAACTACTAGGATATGTTTAATGGTGGCATAGTTGCACATGAAGTTGAGAAATATAAAGTATAAAAGATGTGGACGCAGAAAGCTCTATCTTCAGGTCTTAACTGTGTGTAAGCCATGTGTTCATGATTTCAGTCCACACCATGAGTTGACAATACAAAAGCATGTTTGTTATGTCCGAGTTAAGCGTCTGAAGGCTCGTGACTATGTCTGGCTGCAGAAAAGTTGTGACTAGGCTTTCTAAGTGCTGCCCTCCAGAAACGCCTCTGGCACCAAACAACTCAAACTCCCAGGAAGAGGTCAGAAATATGACTTACTAAAATAATATAGCATGGAGAGTGAAATCCTGAACAACCAAAAAAACTTTCTAGACATCTAAACAGAGGACAAAACAAGGCGTCACACATCTGTATACCATCTCAGCAAAGATCATGAATCTGTAAATGTGTTGTTCTTTGTGCTGCTAATTCCCCAGACCACTGAGATGTGCCCTGCTTATTCAAGTCAATTCTCTAGCAGCTATTAACCCCCAGCTGTTCATATGCCATTAGATAACCATCATCTTAATAGATGTAAACAAAATCTGCCAGGCTCCGCGTTTCATGAAGGTGCTGCAATTTGCAGGGCTCAGATTCAGTGGCATCCGCGATGACATTTGGAGTGACTCATTTCATCTGGCAAACAATTTACTGCTTCTCTCCTGGCGAAAAACCTTGAACATATTCAGTCACAAACAACATTTAATCATGTTAGTTATCTTGCTCGGAGAACAAAGTTAAGGATTAATAGATCGCTTCTTTAAAAGTTTGCATGCAGCTTTTTACAATTTTGAGAGCAGCCATTATGCAAGCCGTTAAAAGGTATTTCTCCGGTTCAATAAATTAGCATGAGTGCCGTATCTTGTATCTAAGGGAATTAGGCTCACCCAATCTAACTCGATCAGATCCGAGCATTTACAAATGCTCACGTAAACCACCATAATGACAAGCAACTGAAGCCAAGCGTATACGCTCATCCATGTGATCCGGTGCGACTTCGAAGAAAGCGAGTTAAATCTCGTCCATAGCGGTTTTGTGGAGTCCACAGGGGACAGGAGTGATGAGCAGAAAAGCGCTAATCTCGGCCATGTTTCATTTCACATGTTGCTATGAATAATTCAGCAGTGGATTACTCCATCACACTCGTGGCCTCTCAGCCTGCATCTCTCCTCTCATTAAAAAGCCCATAACGTCAGAGTCCCTGACTTTAAACCCCTGCAACACGCAACCGTGTCGAGCCACATGCCTCTCCGCGTGAATCTGTTGCCCGTGGCTACGAAGGGAACATGAGGTGTCTAGTTATAGTAAGGAGAACACGGCTGGAAATGAGCTGATTGGGTTTGTTTGAAGAGCTTGACTGTATTAGTCCACATGTAACATTATTTAGAGGACTTTGTTTAGAACAATGTTTGCAGACTTGGGTAAAGGGTCCTGTAGAGAATAATAGCGTTAGGCTCGTTCCATCTGTCCACCTGTTTTCTTTGCGTCTATGATAGAATTACCCGAGAAAGTGCTATGCATTCGAGATGGACCCCTCTGTCAAGTGCATCAAGTATTTATAATGTGCATATGGAATGCAAGAGATGTGCAAGGTTGTCTCCGCCATGGGGCGTGTCTGTGAATGGAAAACATGACTACTAATGACTACTAAAGTCTCCTGTGTGGGGATTGAAGGTCATAAATCAGTATTAAACTCTCAGATAAAGACCTATGAAAGCATTGTATCCAAAATTCACACAATAAATCTCAGATGCTTTTTAACCAACTGAAAATATACATTTTTACCTGTTAAAAATAGGTCATTTAATAAAATTAAAAGCACATTTACCGCTTACTCAAAAAATTTGCATATAGACATTCATAGAACTAATATTTAAGAATTTCACTCAAGTCCACAAGCCCACAAACTTGAGGCATTGAATGATACTGGTTGCATCCATATCACACCCATAGTTACTGCCTTTTTTGTTAAAGGCAACCTGAATTCTTGTTAACCGGTCTTTAAAACAAGTACACGCTCTATTCTGTCCCTGATGCAAGTAGGTTGCACTTCAACAGATAGTTAAACAGGATGAGGGTTGAAGAAAAAGTCGAAACCAAAGAAGTTCCTTTTCGGTGTTTTACTTTGAAATCTTCAGTCCCACAACGTAATTATTTGTGAAACTACAATACAAACAGAAAATGTACATTTTTTAAGAAAGAACACAAACTAGTGTTAAAGGGGTGGTATAATGCCCTTTTCACAAGATGTAAAATAAATCTCTGATGTCCCCAGACTGTGTATGTGAAGTTTTAGCTCAAAATACCCCACAGATATTTTATATAGCATGTTAAAGTTGTAACTTTTTGTGGGTGAGCAAAAACGCACCGTTTTGTGTCTGTCCCTTTAAATGCAAATGAGCTGCTGCTCCCGGCACAGGGGGTGGAGCTTCAAGAGCTCATTCTCAGCAGATTACCTCACACAGACAGACAGACATGCACTGAAAATGTCTAAAACTTTTAGCCTTTTATGTTCAAACCGGAGTCTGACAAAGATGGAGAGACTCAAGAAGAAGTGACAACATGTACACAACATTTATGAATGGTTAGTTGATGAATTTATGTAGCTTATGTGTAGTTGTCTTCTAGTCATTGATTAGCATATTCTGTCTTGATAATCTATAAATTACGTTCCCGGGGGCGGGGTTTATGTAAATTCCAGGGTTGGTGATGTCACTAACCCGGGAGGAATGTCGTGTAGTCCCTACCAGCCGTTTGTTGTAGTCCTTAAAAAGCAATTTCTTTAAAAGCAAATATCTTCCTTTGCTTTGAACTTTGAGCGTTGTAACTTTGCAGATGTTGTTTATGATCAAACAGCAACATTACACACTAACTAAAGTTAGAAAAGTGAAATCATAATCAACCACCCCTTTAATATATGAAATAGAGATAACGATCTTCTTTGAAAATGTACAGCAAATGTTTTCTTAAATCCTATGAAATACTCCTTTTTTTAGCATAGATGATATTAAATAAACAAACTTACAGACGATGGCCTCTTTGGCATGAAATAACAGAAGAATATATCTTTTATCAGAGAGACATCTGCTGCTGCATCACTGCTGTTGTGAAGTGAAAACTAAGATGGCCACCACGACCTCTAACCTAAGTCACATGATGCATCTTAACCAATTAAATAAAACCTAAATTAAATGACAACTTAAATAGTCAGAACACGCTCAACACTTTACCACAATGGTATAACACACATAAAATCACCCATCTAATCTTAACTCGAAATGGATTACGTAAACTGGATAAACAATTTGTTGGATTCACTTGTTTTCTTTAAGTAAAGTGAGCATACACCATTTATTATACAGTACTTCATACAGAATCATATATACTTATTTAGAATGTGTTACTATTGAGACTGTGTACCGTAATTTGTATGACACTATAACCGCTTGATATTGTTGCTTGATATTGTACCGCTTGGTACCTTAATCAATAATCTGAATTGTAATATATTTTTGGATAAACTATCCATATTGAGATTTAATTGCAGTCATTGAGGGGCTGTTTACACGACACTGTTTTCAACTAAAAACAGAAGACTTTCTATGCGCTTTGGCTGCTCATTTACACGACAATAGCGGTTTTGTGGCCTGAAAACGCAACCTTTTGAAAACGTGTTTCAAAGTGCAAGTTTTTGAAAACGACACATCGGTGACGTCATGCATATGCATATTGCGTGTTTAGTCTATTTTTGTATTATTTTTTTTGCAAATGAATATATACAGATATTAACAGTAAAAAATAAGGGGGTGGGGAATTACGGACATCCTCTCAAGTGATTATACGATTTACACAAGTCAACACAATTGAACACTTTGTCATCGTGAAAAATGAAAGGTTCCTTGCAACACAGACTCAAGAATGATATATGTTTTCGAAGCCTTTGTGTTTCTAAATTCTAAAATATAAAATTCAGTGAATGGTTCTGGCTTTGTGAGGATGGAATTTACCCAGAAGACAAAGTAATAATACAGTATTATCAAGATTAACATCCTTAGGCCCCGATCACACCAAACGCGTTTTTCAGGTTCGAAAACGCTAGGCGCACAGCACTGGCCCATCACACAGAACGAGCAGTACACTGCGTTTTTTGTTGTTGCTAGGCAACCACCAAAACAGCTGTTCGGTCAGTCAAGTTAACGTCAAATCAGCTTAATTTACTTTCTGTTAACATTGTGGTAGTTACGGTCCGTGAAGTCGTTAGCTCCTGGTAACCCGCGAAAGCACCACTTTATCCTCCATCATCGCACTCTCTGGGCATTCAAAGCAACTGTAGCTTTCGTCACTACAACGGAAAGGCCCGCCTCTCCATTCATCCGATTGGACAATGGAAAAAACCGCGATGACGTCGGGTGCTTTTTCTGCTCGGAGTTGATTTTTTTTCAACTGCAAAAAAACGCGAGGCGCAGCAGGCGGTAAAACACGAGGCGGCTGTGGCGCATAAACAGCGCACAGAACACTCACTGCCATAGGAAAACAATTGAAAAAAGGCACCTCTCACTGCAAAAAACGCGTTAGGTGTGATCTGGGCCTTAGAATGAAAATTGTACAAAAAATTATAGAATATGTAATTTGTGTAGGCATGTGCTCGGCTCAAGTGCACTGTAGTAAAAGAATGCGTATGTGCGCAGGTGTGTAGTCTTTCTTTACAAAGTGACATCGCCAACTACATGTCTGGCATTCATAATACAGTGTTATTAGTCGTTTTCACAGATCCGTGTGAACGGGGATCGTTTTGATAACGTTGTCATCTGTACAAAGAAAAAAGCGTTTCCGTTTTTAGCACATTGTTGTTGTGTAAATGTACCCTTAGATTAGAATGCTTAAGTGTACTTGTGTTGCATCATCTTCATTCAAACTAAAAAAAATGATACACGTAAAAAGACACGTGTCTTTTTTAGAGCTTGTTTAGAGTTCCCAAAACTGACAAAGAATGTCCTCCTCATCCGTCTATACAGGCTCATATCAAGCGAATGATGTGGTGGGGACATGCGAGTCAGTCTCAAAGTGATGTGCATTTGACAGAGAGCAGGGTGTTCTGGGTGAGAGGTTTTTCCAGCGGATTACACTCCACGTGTGTGACCAGTATGACAGGAGTGTCGACTCAGCACCTTTCGCAGATGTTCCACAGATGCCTTCCATCAGTAAAGCCCCTCCGCTCGTAAAGCTTTCCGCCACCCAGTTTACGACAGGTCTGAGTGCGGGCCACAGTCGTGATTATGATCTTGTTAAAACCAAATGAGGTGAGAATGCAAAGTGAATGTGTGTGCATTGGGTGGGGGAAAGAAGTAAAAAGAATCCCACAAATCTATGTTTTGATATGATCAAAATATGATACATTGATGGAAGTGACTATGCATATGTATCCATCCACTTGATGCAAAGAGAGAGGTTTGAGAGTGAGCCACTCACAAGGTCATGTTTGAACAGGCTTAGTAATGTCACCAAAGCAGCACAAAGAAAACTAAATATAGGTCATTGACCTTTAGCACAGCTTGTGTCAAGAGTGCCAGTATAGCTGCTGAGAAGTCAGTAGAAATTGTCTACTCAAAGATGGTCACAGTTAATTATTCTAAATGTAATGCACATGAAGCAAATATAGTGTAACTAATGAGTATGTGTGCATTAAATGTACACATAGATTATAAGTGAAAAGCTTAACTATACACTTGATTTACACAAGTAGGGCATAACACATTCCAAAAATCCAATCACTGCCCTCTGATTTCAGAACTGGGGTTCTGATTTGGTTGACAGGACATTTGTTCTAAAAGCAACAAAAAAACATGTCCTACTTTGGTAGATCACATTATGCACAACTCTACATCAACCTCAACTCATTGTGGCTCATGCAAATAAATGAGCACATCTTTTCTACAGTACAATCAGGATGATTTCCTCATCTAATGACACATAACACTAAAAACAAATTGCATCTGCATAAACTGGGATTTTAAAGAAGATTTGGCTAAATGTGTGCATTGTGGCTACACTTGTGTGTATGTACTGTAAGTAGATGCATAAACTTTTCCAAAATTGCATTATGCGTGATTATGAGGAACTACATTGGTAAATGCATACAAGTTATTATTCCTTGAAAATTGTGTGACAGTACTTGTAGACTAAAATAGACTTCTGATAATAATGTCTTTTTTGTGAAGGAAGTAAGTCATATATGGGTTTCTACAGATTTGAAGGTGAGTCAATGTTGAATTTTGATTCCTTTTTTGAATTTAATTTAAAGCTTTTTTATGGGAAAAAAGCAATCAGGCTATCAAGGCTGTTTTAAAGAGATTTGATTAGACATGTTTCAGACTCTCACGACTAACAATGGCATTTAGCCATTCACAATATAGCACATATATACCTTATAGACCATTTGAGTGTTTGCAATTACTTGAAGCAATGAAGTGGTTGTGGGCGGAGCCTACCTGGAGGCAGACAATTACAGTTCTACAGCAGTCTATGGAAGCCATGCAATAAAAGAGTAACATTTTTTTATTATTTTTAGAGTTTATATCTAACATTTCTAAGAAAAAACAGAATTGCAAGATAAATAAAATTTTCTGACTATTTTCCTCCAAACTGCAATCTTATATCCTGCAATTCTGTTTTTTTTTTCTTTGCAGTTGCGAGTTATATAGTCTGAATTCTGAGATTTAAACTCAAGTCTAATGTTGACGTCCGTGGGACCTCCGTGTAAGGGCTATTTATAATCCAAATGTGGTCGGTTGTGGACGAATATTACATATTAAATCATGTATTATATGAATATTACATATTAATCATGTAAATTTCCTGCACCTGTCATAGACGTCCAAAAAAATTACCCAGTTCAAAGGTCAAATGTTGAACGTCAATATGACTTCCAAGTTGGGTCATGATTGGACGTCCAAATAGTTGACCTAGTTTGGACGTCGAATAGATGTCCAGAATTGGTCATGGACCGACGGACCCAACATGATCTGCACATCTATCCGACGTCCAATGTTTAGAGGGATTGTTTACTTCAAATGCATGCTTTTAATTGTGAATTAAATTTCACAAGTTTCATCAGTCCAGTCTGTCAGTTTAAAGGCTTGCAAGCATAAACGTTTACGTGTAGCTTCAAAGGGCATCTTTGACAATGATATTCTGTAAAAATGAAGACCATCTTTTTTTTGCATTCCGATTCTGACATCCAAAGGCACAATACTTTACTTTCTCTTATTCTATATGGATTTTGTCCGTTTTCCTCTACATATTACCACTGCGCTCACTTAACTGCATTGACATAACTGACGTCTTCTCCCAAATTGTCTATAGCTGAAATATACAGTACAATGTGACCTGTATACTGTCCAGCTATTTTGTGTTTGAAATCCCACTGACCCGTTCCACTTCACACTAAAACTCTTCAGTGTTGTAGAAGCTTCCCTTCCCTGCTCATTCACAGACACTTGAGGCTTAAGTGTATGGACTTATTTTGACTTGCTTAGTCTCCTGTTGTATTAACTGACCAATCGGCTCAAGGGCAGATGATTCTGAAAGACTTGAGCATAAAGAATCTGACAGTCCAACGGCCAAAGTGGGTTGAGAACCTCAGGACAGAGCCTGTGATGTTTTAGAGCACACACACACACACACATACTACCGAAGTCAGCCAATTTCACATTGACTGAATTACAAGGGAATGGACACGGCTGCAGTCAGGCTAGAAGCAAAAGGTGATTAACTCTGGAAGATAACATGGCTTTCTGCACCGCGTCACACACGTATACACACACGCATGCTGTCTGCGTGCTTCACACAAACTCACACATTTCTAATGACATTCTCTCTTGTACCTGACCCCGGTCTTCTTTCTTTTTTGGCATATTCACACTCAACCGTGTTTCTGCTCGCTTGCCTTCTTACAGGCAGCTTAGTGTGAAATTGGGGAAATGTCATCTATGTCTAAGTCACTCGTTCTATAGCCGATGCGTGATTGTGTGTGTGTGTGTGTGTGTGTGTGTGTGTGTGTGTGTCTGTGTGTGTGTGTGTGTGTGTGTTCGCCTTGAACGGAGGGCAAACAGAACGAGTCGCTAACATGCTCTCATCAGCAGCTTAAAGTGTTAGAGACTTTTGTCGGCCCACTGGTGAAGTGTTGAAAACACTGAATTGCTACATGGAAAAGAAAACAATCAGACTGAGACTGAGAATAGAACAGAAACAAGTGACAACACAAGTCATTAAAGGGACAGTTCACCCAGAAATAAACAAGCCTGTCTTCATTTAATCACTCTCATGCCATTCCAAACTCACTCGACTTAATTTATTCAAGGGTTGCAATGGCATTGAAAAATAATAAATTATGACCAAATAACAATAAATGGCCAATATTACAAATTTACACTATGTATAAATAAATAAAACACATTGAAAGCTACAAGATAATTTATGTATCACAACATTATAATGCATAGTATGATTTTTTTTTTATTTGAGACAAGCTAAAGATTACATTTAGCAGTTTTATTAAATTAGTGTTTCATTTATTAATATTTAAATTATTCAATATTAACTTTAAGTGAGTGATAGATGAAGGAAAAGGAAAGAAAGGAAACTTGTTACCATGGTTACTGATTTAGTTGCACACCTTTTTCTAGTCTGCTTAGTTAACCGGTGTATATGTAGCACTCAATTTAAATAGTTATTTGTCCGTTCTTATCTTGTTGTTATCAGGGGTTTTTTCATCTCCTGTGTCCGCATGTTTCTCCGGCTTGTTTTTTATTTATTTATTTATTGTCAATAAAAGATACTGCTGCAGACAGATCCTGCCTCTATGCTCTCTTACTGCAACCAAACCGTGACATTTCATCAGTGGAACACAAAAGTATAACATTTTGAAGAATGAATATGGCAGAGTAGCATAAACAATAGTGATGCGCGCGTCGGGGTTATATCCGCGGGTGCTGCGGATAATCCGCGGATCGGGCGGGTCAAGTAATAAAAATAACATTCTGATTAATTTCGGCTGGGTCACAAGTGGATATGATAAATCATTATTGACGAAAATATTAACTACATTCTCTAAAATATGAGCATGTCTAAGAAAAAAAAAATGTTCCCCCGCTAGGCAGACAGGCACTAATTTTCACTCTCTTTAGGATAAACACTGCGCGGAGTCCGTTTTTTTAAGCAGAAATGGAGCAGGTGCGAGAGTGAAGTAAAAAAAAAGAATAAAAAATTATAAAAAAAAGAAAGGATAGAAGGAAAGAAAGAAAGAAAAGTAGGCTACAGTGTGGGAGCGTTTTAGCGAAGTGGTCAACGAGGATGAATCAAGTGCTGTGTATGTAATATGCAACGGCTGTAGAAGTGTTTGTGTTTGTGTGTGTGTGTGTGTGTGTGTGTGTGTGTGTGTGTGTGTGTGTGTGTGTGTGTGTGTGTGTGTGTGTGTGTGTGTGTGTGTGTGTGTGTGTGTGTGTGTGTGTGTGTGTGTGTGTGTGTGACAGTGACAGAAACAGTGACATTCTGGTTTAAGTTTCAAGGGAGTAAAGCCTGTTAAAGGGGTCATAATGCCATTTTTGTACAAGCTAAAATGATTATTTAGGGTCTAAATTAAAAGTTTGTAATATACTTTAATTAAAAATTCTCATTAGTATTGTAAGTAAACACTAATTTTACCTGGTCAAAAACAGCTCTGTTTTCAGCACGCCATTTTAGTGCATATGTCTTTAAATGATAATGAGCTTTGCTCACCCCGCCCCTCTATTCTGTGGTGCGTTTTTTACACAACACACGTGGAGTGTTGCCTTGACAACAGTTGAGGCTATATATTTTGAAGAATGGCAGCGGGAGTCTCTGAGGATAACATAATAACTATAACGCATTTTTCAGTATAAACGTGGAATTATTAATTATATTGAGAACGTCGTAAAAACATGCCGTAATGTAACGTTACCCTGAGTGTAAACATTAAGTTAGCCGCATTCATCGTGAAGCGTGCTAGCGATTTGCAAAGATTAATATAAGGATTAATATAAAGGTTAATAAAACGTTACACTCACTTCTTCTGGAGGTTCAGCAGGAACACGAATAGTTGGTACAGATCCTTTTTTCAGGAGCAGCTTCTTAGCAAAACCAGCTTTATATTGACCCTCATTTGTAAAGCAGTCTGGTGAAAAATGATTTGCGCAAACAAAAAAACATTTGTCCTGGGAAATATTCCCTTCTAAAGCAAAACTCAGCCACTGCGTCTTCAGCGGTTCTGATCTAGGAACATTAAAATGATTGCTGTGTCGCTTATTGCACCCAAGAACAGAACACCACAATCGCTTAGACGCTGCTGTCAATCAACAATCGTGGGAGGGGCGTCGATTTTGTGATGTCACAAAATCGAACAGCTCAATTTGAGACAGGGTAAAACATAAGGAGATTTTTAAAAAAAACACTGGATGGATTTTTATCATTTTATGATGGTTGTGTACATGCACTGCCAACACACATTTCAGTGCAATCAACTTGTAAAAGTGCATGTACCATTATATGACCCCTTTAATGCCATTGAGAAAATTAAATTGTCAAAATATTTTTTTTAAAAGAAATGTTCATTTAAAAGCAGCTCTCATTCATCAGTGTATTATGTTACCATTATAGATGTGCGCATCAACCATCGCCGAGTCCACTGTTGAAGGTGATGATCATCCATTTATCATCACGCGTAACAACACATAAGAATAATTGTAATTTGACCATTGGGTGCGGGTCGGGTGAAGATACTTAAATCAGAGAAAATTATTGGTGCAGGTGGGGGGGGCGGGTGGATAATTTGTTTTTGGCTGCGGATTAGGGTGACGTTGGAGCTCATCCACGCATCTCTAATAAACAATGAATGCCAAATGTATGAAATTCAAAGTCCTTTTTGAAGCTTGACAACAACCCTTGAAAAGAACCGCTATGAGACTCTGCAAAACATCTCCTTTTGTGTTCTACGAAAGAAAGTAAATCATATGTGATTAGAACAACATAAGGTTAAGTATAAGATAAAAAAATTATTTGGATGACGTAGGCTATTCCTTTAAAC
The DNA here is from genome assembly GCF_949152265.1 of Phoxinus phoxinus. Lineage (NCBI taxonomy): Eukaryota > Metazoa > Chordata > Actinopteri > Cypriniformes > Leuciscidae > Phoxinus > Phoxinus phoxinus. The sequence continues at coordinate 25,031,789 of NC_136883.1, read as the reverse complement.
AAAGCTCTCCTAGCCAGAATGATGCTCCCTTTAAGCACCGCTCAGTGTTGAGTCATATTTTCCTGCAATATTTTTATCGAGACAGCTGATTGTCTCCGTCCCCATCTCTAGGCAACACCTTGCAGTAAAGATTCCATCTGTCCATAGATTTCCTTTCAGCCTACAAGTATTATGCTAAAAGGGAGAAGGGATATCTTATCAGACTAGAAATTCTGCATTTGGGTCGTACCCTTTCAAGCAACAGCTATTTCTCACTCATAACTTATTTGAAACCAGCTTCACGTGTTCCCAAGGCATTCACTCTCCGTAATAAGATTCAGACTTATTTTGAACATCAAGAGAATGCCATCAGAGTGGATGCACATCACAATTTAGAGATGGAGGGGGTGGATATGTTGACGATCAGTATCTCTCTCTTTCTCCCTAGGGCCGGCTCTGCTCTAAGCGGACCTTGAGTCTCAGTAATAATGGCTGTCTTTTTCACAGCGTCTCCCCTCACCTCTGGTCTTCACCCCATTGTTTTTCATCCAAATTAGCGTGACAGGTGTACGTTCTCGATGAGGTACAGAGATCTACGCGGCCCGAGGCGCCCACAGCTGGTAATAGCGAAGGATAATGAAGGGTTGATCCACTGTACGGATTCTTTTATTAAGCTATTTTTCCTTCACCGTATGCATGTCAAGAGACCACACAAATCTGAGGCCGCCATTAAATACCGCAGATGGCCAGTATTAATTAAGCTGATTTGACACACTGTCAAATAAGCAACAGTCTAATAATAATTAAACATTCTGATGAGTGGAAACTTTGAGCGATGCGGCTCGGTCAAGAGGCAGGGTTGAGCTCCACAACCTTGAGCTAATACTCATGAGGCTCTTGAATTTACATACGGCCCTGTTTGTGCATAACATACCAGATCGGCCAGGTGTGAGAAAAGACATAAAAAAAAGAACAAATGCTAATATGGGATTTGGACTTGAGAAGCCACACAGTAGCAATAAATACTGCAGCCCCAAAATATATGGACACTTCAATGTAATGTATGAATTCCAATGCATTATGTAACTAAAATGAGAAAATTCTAAATAAAGAAAATGACTAGTTACTTTAATTCACTTTGTACATTGCCACGTTCACACAGCAGCAGAATACCGTTGTCTGTCCTGTATTTGAGTCCTTAATGCGGTTACGTTCACACACGGTACGGTTACATACGGGAAGGGAGTGAAAACCGCATTCTACTACCGAACTCAGATTCGTAAATTTTGTGTAAACCATATTCTTGGAATACCCTCGTTGTGTGAAAGGAACCGCACTGGACATCTAGTTGTCTGTTACACCATACAGTGTGAGAGAGTTTTGCCCTGCTAAGAAGTTTTGTGTGTGTTTTGCTTTCGGTAACTTACAGCGACGGAGATATGAGCTGTGTGTGTCACCTGAAGGTTCGAGATCCAGTCACTGTTCTCCACTGGAGTGGCTCCCGTCAGTTTTGCATTCTATGCCAGACTCAAATCAGGGTTACCTTACCAACTATCACGCATTTGGCGTTATCACACACTTTCAGGTTCTGTCTCACGCTCTCACTCTATGAAATTCAAACAATAAATACTGTTTTCGCACTTAATGTGGCATAACAGATCACAGTAGCGACTCAGTTAAATAAATGTACTATAGCCTATTTTAGTTCAATAATATTTACTTAATATTTTGAGATGTTTTAGTACTTAATAGCCTACAAGTGGTCCATTATTGACCCCTTAAATAATATATTTTTCTAATATTTTAAAATGACTATAAGTTTAGTATTTAAGGTTAAAACGGAGAAAAGTGTTTTAAATTACAATGCAAAGAAGCAAAATAGAGTCATTTTGTGGATGGACAAATAATAATTAAAAATGTTAATGCCATGGTTTACTCAGTAGGTTCCTGTATGACTCTTTATTAAATATGTATCTACCAGGCTAGTTGCTCAAAAGAGTATTGCAGGTCATAACTGCTGACTTATTTTTAGGTTTTGCAATTGAATAAATAGTTAGACATGATCAAAAATAGATGTTTTTAAACGAGAAATACATGTAAATATTTATACATCCTACATTTACATCCTAATATTTTTAATGATACTTGTATAAGTATCATTAATATAAATTAATGAATATTAATATTAATATTAATGAATGCGAGCAAATACTTTTTTTGTTAAAGATGTAGCCTACCTACAAAAGTGGGCAACCCTGCTCAAATGTTGTGTCATGCAATAGCGGCAAGATGCTGCAAAGGACGTGAGACACGGCTTGAGTGCAACGGTTAAAGGCGTTCGGCTATAGGGTCTTTACATTCAAGCTTCTGTCGGTTAATGCAAATATGACAGATGAACTTGTGGCTGAATTGGATTCTTGTCGTGTCAAAAGTGATAAGACTTTTTTTTTAAAAAGATTTATGGACGTAGCCATCTTTGATATTATTTTGGCCACTGTCACTGTGGTTACGGTTAATACAGGCTTGACGTTGGACGTTTCAGACAGTATTCTGTGTTGCTGTGTGAACGGGACATTCCGAGACTCACGCCTGTAAGTAAATGCAGTTGTCAATCCCAAACATGACAGTGTGAACGCAGCCCATGTTGCACTAACATTTGAAAACCAGAAAGGGTCCAGATTTTATTTATCTTGAAGTCTTGAAGAAATGGAAGAAGCTGTAAATCTTTTCTTCCATATAATGATGTACAATCTGAATATAATGGATCATTGAAAAATAAATCAAGAACAAAGTTATAGATAGCATGGCATCTATTCTTTGATTGGATTTTGAGATCTGGACGTTGGACTCAAAAACAGACTAAATAATAGGATATTTCGCCAGACAGAGGTCTTTGTGTTCAATGTTTTGCGCGATTATGCAAAAATAAATGGCAATTGGTTTGATTGACATTCAGACATTCATGCATTATAATTAGAGCTATCAATAGATTCAGATTTTTTTTAATCATGTTTTATCGCACCCAATTGTACACTTATCATGAAATTAAGCATCACCATTTGGCTTGTTTAACAAGTTAATTTTGTCATCACTCTTCAGAAACAATCACGGAATATGACAGAGTTTGTGTTTTAAAGCGAATCCCACACTAGAATTAATAATTCACTGAAAACGCAACATTTTCAAAGAGTCTCTATTCTCTCCGCTCTATTCTCTCTGCACTCTCTGATGTAATAGGCCTTGTTTTCTTTACATTAGTGCCATTTTGGACTAGTTGATTGAAGGAATTCCAGGGAGGGAAATTGGGTAAAATGGTTAGAATAGAAATGTCCACAGGGTAACAGGTCTTTGCAACTGATCGTGTAACTGCGCGGCATTGTGTTAAAGGAGAACTCCGGTCAATTTTAACATTGAGCTTAATTTTTAGTAAATTTGGAGTGCTGTCAATACAGAGAACAACGACAAAAATCGGTGTTGCCTACACTGTGTTATCCTCTTTTTAAAATTTGCGCCCTATTGACTTGAATGGGGCAAGTTTTAAACCTGCTTTTATCCTCTTAACATCCTTGATGTGTCATTACAAGTGCCCAGCCATGTTGAGTGATTCCTTCAGAGTGAACACGGTGAATCTGACTGCAGTAGATGTGAAAGATATGAATAAAAATGATGTTATTTCAACAAGCGCACAGACCTGTATTTAGTTCCTGTTTTCGGTCGAAGTCCACAGTAGGCGACTGTCGAGTTCACGTGTGTGATCATGCAGTCAGATTCACCGTGTTCACTCTGAAGGAATCACTCAACATGGCTGGGCACTTGTAATGACACATCAAGGATGATAAGAGAAATAAAAGCAGGTTTAAAGCTTGCCCCATTCAAGTCAATAGGGTGCAAATTTAACCCTAAATTTGAGGATAACACAGTGTAGGCAACACCGATTTTTGTCGTTGTTCTCTGTATTGACAGCACTCCAAATTTACAAAAAATTGAGCTCAATATTAAAATTGACCGGAGTTCTCCTTTAATGACGCAATTTCACATGCTTCAGTTATTTATTTGCGTCAAATTACTTTACCTAGTTAAGGATTTTGAATTAATCGCATATGTTAACGTCATCATTTAATTACCCTCATGTTGTTCCAAACCTGCATTAGTTTCGTTCTTCTGTTGAACACAAAAGAAGATATTTTAAAAAAACTTTAGTAACCAGACAGTTGACGGTAGCCATTGACTTCCATAGTATTTTTCCCCTACTAAGGAAGTCAATGGGTGCTGTCAACATTATTTAAAATATCTTCTTTTGTGTTCAACAGAAGAAAGAAACTCAAACAAGTTTGGAACAACTAGAGGGTGAGTAAGTAATGACAAATCTTTCATTTTTGAATGTACTATCCCTTTAATACCACATTCCATATGTCTAGAGTCTGTAGGAATTTCATATCAGACATCGTTGCAGAAAACTCGGATCTCAAAATGCACTCATTTCCACTTGAAGACAACCAACATCATGCTGCTATCATGGAAATTATGTCAAATTATGTTTCTCTCATACAGTAAGCCAGGATTGATTAATCTGCCCTAATTTTAAAAATCAGATATCTGACAATGAGAGCACCATTCAAGTGACTGTATTCAAGCAGAAGGTCTGGAGAATTCCATGTTCTGAGTTGTCCATAATGCAGCAAAGAACTCCAAATACTTGAGGCCACTGTATGAATGCTCACAAATCATGTTATTCAAGAAAGGGACAGGAACTGTATGAGAAACGATGCATTCCAAATAGTTTCAGGCATTTCTGAGAGGAATCAGAAAGTGTGCTCTTGGAGCGATATCAAACTAGCACGCTCCTCACACATAAATAAACACGATGAGGCATAATGCTGACTCAAAGTTAAGCATGGTTCATATCCAGTAGGTGTAATGTGAATGCATTAACCTGCAAACTAACCCAGCCTGCCTATGTGAGCACACGCACGTGTGTGTGTGTGTGTGTGTGTGTGTGTGTGTGTGTGTGTGTGTGTGTGTGTGCGCGCATGTGAACGTCTGCCAGTTTTCTCAATGTCAACATCTCCTTCAGCTATGAGGTTTCTTTAACTGGAATCTGAATTATTCAGCCTGAAACTTCCATCATCATATGACCCAAAACTGCTCTCCACATCAGTACAGTCTTTTCCCCATTTAGAAAAAAGAGAAAGTGAGACAAATTAGATAAAAAAATAAAAGAAAGAGAGATAGCTGTACAGTTAAAAAAGGTAAATAAATGCCAATGTAAAATGAAAGAAAAAACAGTATAAATTGATTGAAAAAATAGCAATCTGATCAACTGTATTTTATGTTAGCAAATTCTATCTATCTATCTATCTATCTATCTATCTATCTATCTATCTATCTATCTATCTATCTATCTATCTATCTCTATCTCTCTATTTCTGGCTAATACGATAGCGGCAGCTAATGAGAAGCACAAAAATATGCAAATTGCAGGTGCATGTGTGAGCAGGGAGCCCGATTGGAGAATTGGAGATTGCTGAATGGAGTGAAAGAATCTCACCGGGTGTAATGTTTAACCGAGATACTGTGGGAATCACACCCATGTTACACGCTACATTGGCCCACGCTGATGGACGATCATAAAACCGGCCATTGAGGCATTATGGCACCACTGTGCACAGCCAACACAACCTCCTAGAAAAACACACAGTGATTCCTTTATTGCAAAGCTTACATTGAAGAGCCACGAGAGGTTGTTGAGAGAAGGACTGGCTTGTTTAATGTATGGCTTGTACAAGACTATAAGCTCTAACAGGAGGGGCAGTGGCCCCGGAGATCAACTGAACATCTCGGCATGTTTTCCCACCGCAGATGGTCTGCGAGCATTGACAAACCACTAAGATCTGCATGCATTTTAAATAAGGAATCTCAAGGGATGACGCTGCCTTTCATGTCACTACGTTGGAAAAGTATTTATACACAGGAATCTTCTTTTAGATGTTTGTGTACCTCACAGGTTTCCTCACACGCCATACTGTCCAGGAGTCAATTAAAAACTGTTTGAATGAGACTCTTTCTATACAATTGGTCCCTGATGCGCCCGAGTATTCTGGTGAGATGCCACATTTACATTGCAAGATAAATAATTCATACCCTCACAGATGGAGTGAGATTCTTAAACCCTTAGTATCTATGAATCAACAGCTCACGAGTTTCTCTCTTACTCTCTTAAACACACACTCATGCAAGGCTCTGTATCACGAGCAATATAAAAAACACTATTAAAATATGACGGAAAATTATGCCATTTTCACAGTCTTCCATTTTATTGGCCATCATTTCTGCAATAAGAAAACAAGTCAAAGTAGACCCATTCTGCACCTACACTGCCTACTTTACACATAAAAATGTCTCTCATGTTGCTTATTGCTAGTGTGTGGCATAAAAACCGGTAGGAATCATAACCGATACAGCTTTGTTAAAAATGTCTCTATATTTTGTCTGTGCGAGATTAAAAAGGGAGCTGTCCCACGCATTTCCGTATCTGTTCCCCCTTACATGTGAAATTAGCTAAATTCCCTTGACTAGGGTCATTCCTACCATGCAGTACATTTCATATCCCCATCATGTGTCTTAATAAAATGCATAGAATATTAAACGCACCGTTTTTACAGTAAAGAGTAAATCACATTAGTTATTTTTATCTCAATAACACAAGTAAGTCAAGTGATACCCGGGTGGTGTTACACTGCCTTTTTTAAAAAAAGTGTTTTTTTAGAAACATTCAAGGTCTCTCATATTTTTTTTACATTATATAATATAATTGTTTCCAATAAGCCTTCATTATTAGGAATTCATTATTCTAGAGTCTATCTAAGATTCCTGCATGACAGCAATAACATAGCTAGAATACACTTAAACACGGGCGTGAATTCTTAGTCCTTAGTTTATCTTTAAAGTGAAGGATAAAAGCATGTACTGAAAAAAAGACCAGAGATTTTCATGTATAAGCTTGTATAAATTCATGTGTGCGTATGTGTGTGTGTGTGCGTGTGTGTGTGTGTTTGTGTGTGTGTGTGTGTGTGTGTATGTGTGCAAAAGCCAAGCTGATCAGCCCCAGCCTTGCCTCTGACAGGCCCGGGGAGGCAGTCAGTCAGCTTTTATGCAGCACTACAGCGTGACTGGAATCTTCAAGAGTTTCCAATTCAATATTTCATAGATGCCCAGATTTAATTGAGAGGTTATAATTCACTTCCTGCAGGCTTGGCCAGCTTTAGTCCCCAGCACACCAACACGTCATTGAATTACAAGTGCCCACTTTCCACCCAGCACGAGCATGCCTCTGTTCTCAAACCCTCACAGCAAAGAACACTTTAAATCTAATTTCACAATATACAATTAAATTAGGTCCATCAAATGGCTATAATATTTATTTGTGATTATAATATAATATTATATTAGTTAGTTAGCACTTCTTAGTTAACACATTTAGTTCAGAGAACAGAAAATGAATGCAAACACAATTACGCAGCAGTGTTCTTACTTGCACAACAATATCAGACTCTGTATTTCTAAAACTATTAAAATGCAGTTGATGTGCAAATACTGGATCTCAATGTAAATCTGCAGTAATTCAGTGTAAATATATTTTTGGCTTGATGTTTTGCTTAAAGGTGGGGTATGTGATTTGCAAAACGGCTGGCAGATTTTGAAAATACACCACTCAAATGGTCCTACCTTCTTTCCTTTGACTCCAAGGACATTTATGAATTTGCGATGCTTTTTGACCAGATTCAATTTGCCCGCAATTGTTCGGAACAGAATGAAACACTTATGTTCAACTGAAAAAAAATGAGTTAACAGCATTTTTAAAAGAAACTTAAGCATTTAAATTGCATGCATTTATAAGAGGATGTTTGTTTGTAGAGTAAAATAAAAGGCTAGTTTGCACAAACTCAAATATAAATCCTCCATATGTCCATATGTAGCTGTGGGAAAGAGTTGAGTTTGATTGAGAGGAACCTCTGGCCTGCTAAAGCTATTGCTATTCATGGTGCCATCCCTGCAGGGTATAGCTCACAGAAACATGCAGGAATCCTTTGCTTCTAAGTTTGCTTCTGTTCTACTGTGAGATACGTATATCAAAATATGCTAAGGGGTAATAATGGAAAAAGTTTTAAAAAGTGATTTTTAGTATCTACATTTTCATGGGTTTAATAAAATATATTTGTTATAAGAGACAAGAAAAATACCTTAATCAAAAAACAACTTTCCTGTAAAAAAAAAAAACAACAACAACTTGATCTTCAAAACTTTTGCACAAATTTGCAACACCTGCAAGTAACATTTTTGACAAGCCAAACATGTCATTCTGTGAGCCACAAAATAACAATCATTTAGTAAAATAAGTATAATGAACTATGCAAAACACGTTTTGAATGTCTGTAGCATGTTTTATAATTACCCCAAAATCCAACATAGCTATCACATCTGTCAACATTTCACGTTCAATTCTTTTACTTCAATTAAAGGTTTGATTTTTATGATTTTTTTAAATGAAAGATCAAAAGGATAAACAATGCAGATTTATTTTTAAAGCCATCTTTGATCAGATTTACCAGGGGTGCCACAACTAATATATGTACACACACTGAACAAAATTATAAACGCAACACTTTTGTTTTTGACCCCATTTTTTATGAGCTGAACTGAAAGATCTAAGACTTTTTCTATGCACACAAAAGGCCTATTTCTCTCAAATATTGTTCACAAATCTGTCTAAATCTACAGTGAGCTCTTCTCCTTTGCAGAGATAATCCATCCACCTCACAGGTGTGGCATATCAAGATGCTGATTAGACAGCATGATTATTGCACAGGTGTGCCTTAGGCTGGCCACAATAAAAGGCCACTCTAAAACGTGCAGTTTTATCACACAGCACAATGCCACAGATGTTGCAAGTTTTGAGGGAGCGTGCAATTGGCATGCTGACTGCAGGAATGTCCACCAGAGCTGTTGCCCGTGAATTGAATGTTAATTTATTTACCATAAGCCGTCTCCAAAGGCGTTTCAGAGAATTTGGCAGTACATCCAACTGGCCTCACAACCGCAGACCACGTGTAACCACACCAGCCCAGGACCTCCACATCCAGCATATTCACCTTTAAGATCGTCTGAGACCAGCCACCGGACAACTGCTGCAACTATCCGTTTGCATAACCAAATAATTTCTGCACAAACTGTCAGAAACCGTCTCAGGGAATCTCATCTGCATGCTCGTCGTCCTCATCGGGGTCTCGACCTGACTGCAGTTCGTCATCGTAACTGACTTGAGTGGGCAAATACTCACATTTGATGGCGTCTAACACTTTGGAGAGGTGTTCTCTTCACGGATGAATCCCGGCAGATGGCAGGCAGCGTGTATGGCGTCGTGTGGGTGAGCGGTTTGCTGATGTCAACGTTGTGGATCGAGTTGCCCATGTGGGGTTATCGTACTGTATGTTATGTACAACAAACACAGGTCCATTTTATTGATGGCATTTTGAATGCACAGAGATACTGTGACGAGATCCTGAGGCCCATTGTTGTGCCATTCATCCACGACCATCACCTCATGTTGCAGCATGATAATGCACGGCCCATTGTTGCAAGGATCTGTACACAATTCTTGGAAGCTGAAAACATCCTAGTTATTGCATGGCCAGCATACTTACCAGACATGTCACCCATTGAGCATGTTTGGGATGCTCTGGATCAACGTATAGGACAGCGTGTTTCAGATCCTGCCAATATCCAGCAACATCGCATAGCCATTGAAGAGGAGTGGACCAACATTCCACAGGCCACAATCAACAACATGATCAGCTCTATGCGAAGGAGATGTGTTGAACTGCGTGAGGCAAATGGTTGTCACACCAGGGGGGTTTCCGGACCCCCCCAATACAGTAAAACTGCACATTTTAGAGTGCCTTTTATTGTGGCCAGCCTAAGGCACACCTGTGCAATAATCATGCTGTCTAATCAGCATCTTGATATGACACACCTGTGAGGTGGATGGATTATCTCGTCAAAGGAGAAGTGCTCACTAACACAGTTCAGCTCATGAAAAATGGGGGCAAAATCAAAAGTGTTGCATTTATAATTTTGTTGTGTGTGTGTGTGTGTGTGTGTTTTTCTTGAAATCAATAAAACATTGTGAAGGACAACCAGATACATAAGATTAACAGATGATAGAACATTCACAGACTACCATGCATCTCTGTACTTCATACACAAGCATGCACACAGACACATTCTATGAGCCGGTGCGGTCCATCCCCACTGACTGCATCGTTTCAGCAAAGAGTCATTGATATTCCACAGAGATACTCACTCCATCCAGGAAATCAGGAGGTGCCTATAAAAAGTGCATTATGGGGTGCTGGCACCAAGCAGGATGCAGAGACGCAGCCTGGGCACACACATACCCCGTTTTGACCCGGCCCAGCTCAAATCCAGTCCGCTCCAGCTCATTCCGGCTTAGCTCCAGAATGCCTCTGATACACAATCAAAAGTGTAAACGGAAATGAACATATAAAGTATTGATTAATACTCTGCAGCACAACAGTGAAGACTGAGCCAGCAGAGTGCTGCTCTGTTGACTGCTCACAGAAAAGAAAGAAAGTTGGGTTTTGTGCATGTACACAATCCCTTTGAATAAATGTACTGTGAATTTTCTGACAATTGTACCTAACTAGTATGTACTCAGTGAAGTTAACATGCAACACTTTTGTAGTGCACTTCAGTATCATTCATAAAAAATGTCCTTCCAAAGCAATGTTGCAAGTTTTATATGCATCTCTGTGACTTATATGTCAATATGTTTTCTAATGAGTCTACTTTGAAATAAAGCATCAAACTACAGCATTACCACACAAGTACTGTAAGTACTGTAAATAAATGTAACATAAGAAAAGAAGTATAGATATTGAATGAATTAATTAATGAAACATAAATTAAATAATTATTCAAACACGTTAAAAGGTTTCCCTAGAGGCTTGGTTGTTTTCTCAGAAAGGCGCTGTCTTCTGACTGGGTTCATATGACTTAAAACTACAAACTACATGAAAAGAGTTGCGAAATTAGGTTTCAGCTTAAACTACTTTATAAAATATTTGAATATGAACTTAAGTTTTGTCCTCAGAGAACCAATGGAATTGTGTTTAACTTCAAGTCTTTCAAGTGATTGAGCAAGACCTGCCACTGGAATACATTATCCCCAATGAATAGAGCATTATTCAGGTTTGTTCAACAAAGACCATGTGGCCACTGTCTACGAAAGCCCAAAGCACTGCTCCAAGTGTCTCTTTTATCCATCTTCTTTTGGTCATCCATTCAACCTGTTCTTTCCTTCCAGATCTACTCATGCAAAATTCATAATTTTCCTCCTTGATAATTTTCTCTGAGCTATTCATTTTTTTAATGTATCATCCTCCCTATTCCTCAATCATTTTCTAATCAAAACAATGAGCCGTGGTAGACAAGCTTGACTTTTATGCATAACTCCACAGCTGAAATGGACTTCCTTCCAGGCCCGGTTCTACGGGGGTGCTTGAGGGTGCTAAGCACCCTCAAACAAAAGTGAAAGCACCCTCAGATGAAATTATTAATAGCGCACAAGTAAACGAGATTTTGCCGACAATAGAAACACAGACGGATTCACACCCATACATATAGGCTAATACACAAAATAAATCCATTAACATGATTTTTCAAATCAGAAATGATTTAATTATGCTTTCATGTTTAATGCATTTGATTGGTTGTGTCCTTTCGCGATTGTGATACGCATAGGTGAAGATGTCTCTTTAATTGCCCATTTTGTTTGCGTGTGTGCGTCCCGCTCAGGAAATTAGTTTACGCTAACAAAATGAAACCTTATTATAAAGTGTTACCATTTTTTTAATAAAATGCCAAGCTTTTCTGCTGTTGGTTTGAAGCTTTAAAATAATATTTAGTTGCTAGGCAGGCAACGTGAAACCTTTGAGCTATCAGCTTCATGTCAGTGACTATACTTCACTGCGGTAGATTTACTCACAGGACACTGCACTTATTCGCAATCACAAAAGTTCATTATTTGCTCGTGTTTTAAAGCTTTGCCGGGTTAACATTTCATTGGCGTTCTGTTCTGACATGATGCACTATTTCTGAGCCTGTACGCGCGCGCGCACTATCAAACGATTTTTGTTGGGACCCATCTACTGGCTGAGACTGAGAGAGCTACATGGCGCAACATGGAAAAATATGCACCAAACAAGCCACTTTGAAATTTTTCTATTTTCATGAATACAAAAAAAACGGTAGGCTACAATATGAAATTTGGGTGACCCTCCCCCTAGACTAAAAAAATTTGGATGACCCTACGTTTATGTAAGCACCCTCACTATTTTCAGAAGCACCCTCAGTGATTTGGTTCTAGAACCGGGCCTGCTTCCTTCAATAAAACAGCTCCGGAAGTGCAACCGGGGTGAGGAACCATGTCTGGGTTTACTAGCAGGACCTGTGGTAAAGTCTTCCGCTAGAATAGAAGTGTAAATGGCATTCCAGTGTGTATAAGTGGTCCACTCATACCCTTTGCTTTAGGACTGCTGATTGTTTCGGTCACAGTCAGAGGTCCCTTCCTCTCCAGTGTGACACCAAATTACGTACACGCAAAGCTGCATCAAAGACCACATAAAAGCTCCTTAATGTGCTGTGACTCTCTGCATTTCTCTCGCCTGGATGAGATTTAAATCGATTCTGAACACCCTCTCAGAAATGCTGGTTTAAGGACATTTTAGATAATTACACAGCTGTGGCTTAGCATTTTCTTCCTTTTTTCCCCTATATAAAAAAGGTTTATACCACCCATCATGAAACTGATCTGAACCTTATAAAACAGTCGGCCAATATCCACAGCTGCTTGTAGTAATATGCCTTGAGAATTTGGTTTATTTAAATGCCAAAATGTTAACATGTCAGTAAGGACCGTTTATGTATGTTAAAAGCCTTCAGGGCTCCGTACCACACACCTGGCATAGGAAAATATTTAGCGAATGCGTTTACTGCAGCTAAACCATCTAAAATGGTTTAAGGCCGTGTGTCCACCAAAGCGTTTTTTTTCACGCGGCTGGCTTTATTTTTCTATTGTTGTCAATGGGAACGCCGCGTTTTTAGAACGCCAGGAGCGTAACAAGGCGCTGAGCGAGTATTTAACGCTCAAGTGCTGAGCGCTCAGCGTTTTTTACAGGTCGCCGAGAGTTGAAGAATGTTCAACTTTAGGTAAAACGCAGCGCTCATCACTGTCACTTTTTAGCCAACCGTCCAATCACAGTGGAGGAGGGGCGGGGCAAATACCACACGGACCAACGGATATTCTGTATCATAGCAATGATGCGTCTCAACTGAAAAAAAAACTGTGCTGCCAAAACGCTCTCAAGCGCCCGCAGCTCGGCGTTTTCAGCAGAGCGCCTAGCGTTTTCAGGTGGCTAAAAACGCTTTGGTGGACACACGGCCTTAGAGTCTAAAATGACAAGCAAAACCCTAAAACAACAAAGTTAACAACAACCCTTATAGGAGCCTCCTGATTCACTTTAGCACTTGTATAGGGACAGTTCACCCTAAAATAAAACTTTGGTCATTAATTACTTAACCTCAAGTTGTTTCGAAACTCGAACGAGTTTCTTTCTTCTGTTGGACACAAAAGAAGATATTTTAAAGAATGTTGGTAACCAGACAGTTGACGAAAGCCATTGACTAATATGGAATACTACGGAAGTCAATAGGTGCCGTCAACTGATTACCAACGTTCTTTAAAATATCTTCTTTTGTGTTCAACAGAAGAAAAAAAACTCAAACAGATTTGGAACAACTTGAGGGTGAGTAAGTATTGACAACATTTTCATTTTTGGGTGAACTATCCCTTTGAGGGATATACTTCCTGGATGGATTGAGTATCTCTGTGGAATACACACTCAATATTTACTTTCACTTCCGAATTCACGATCACGCATATTCTATTTATAGGGAGTGGTGGTACTGGCCGTATATTTTTAAAGATAAATTTGTCAATGACGCTCTGGATCTGTTGCGCACCAAATCCTCCGACATCATCCTGTCAGTCATCTCTCTTTACTATATTCACTAATATATAATGAAATCTGATGTACTGTAATGTAACCAAACCAACTACAGAAGCAAGCCTAACCATGTCCCTTTAGGGACTCCATATAATGATTTTTTTAAGGCTTTGGGCACATCCCTATTAAATACATAAAGCATATTTGTATTATTTAACATTTAATTACAGCAGGTTTGCGTAATATTCTGAGTTTTCACTTGACGTTTTTTATTCATCTTGAGGAATACAGATTTTGTGCAAGTAAAATTAGTTAAATGCCTGCTCACATTTAGTCTAGAACTGCAATAGCCATCATATTTACACAACGCCTCTGCACTTAATCCCGATTTCGCTCAACATGGGGACAAGAGAGCTGTCAGTCAATAAATGGAAAAAACAAAGTAATTTGAGTTACTTATTTGAAAAAAGTATATTTTGTTGAAAATTTAAAAGTAATGCTTTACTTTAAAGTCTGCGTGAACCGGAAGTTGCAAACGACTTTTCTCAAGTGTTGTGACACATTTTCGAGTGAAACGGAATATTGAACAGAGAGCAGGGTGTTACGTTAGCGCTCCTCCTCTCCATCTCTCGCCCATAGCAGACTAACGGTTTGAGGGGAGTGGTTAAGCATTTAAGCAACCCAAGCCGTCAAACCTACGTCATCAGAAAAACAAACATTCCAGACCGGAAGTAACTTTTCAGACTTTGATTAAAGATTACCACGGCAAACAATTTTTTTCTGTGTATTAACTTGCACGGATTAATTGTTCACCACAAGACTAGTAATATCCGCTAACAAAGTAAATAGGGTCAATTTTGATTTCATGCCGACTTTAATTGAGAAAAGTAATTTGGGGTACCCCCAACACTGTTAATAAAATGTATTTTGTGTCCAGATAGAATATCTGGAAAACATTTGCTTTACACCGGTCGGATTTACTGTGTAAAATGTTAAATACCATTTACATCATAGGAAAATTGTAAAATGTGTCATTTACTATTTATATTACCTACGATGTGGCTTCTGTGATCTAATCACAATCAGATAGCAACACATGCGCATATTAAGTGCATTTAAATGTGGCTTTTAATCTGATCAAAAGGTTATCCAATCACTGAAAAGTCATTGTTAATGCAAAATGTAAATGTTGCCTTCAAATGGAAAATGGATCACTTCAGATTTTTTTTTACTATTCCATGTAGAATCCTAAGCAAGGGTAATCAGAGCTTGCAAGCCAGATACACCAGGCTATAAAGTAGCTACAGATTGAAATATTTGACAGGTAATTGACTGACATTAATTTCAGGTACTTCATTACAGACCATAAATGGAACCATGCAAAAAACTTCAGACTCATCAACCTCACATGGATTAATTGATTTAGAAATAATTAGTGGTATCTTAAAAATCTTAGCGAGTAATTACTGGTACGTAATTTGAATATATCTGAAACTCCAAAGCAATCGAGGTAGAGTAACAAGATTGAGGAACCAAGAATAATCACTGTCACTTTCCGTTTCCAGACATGATTGTCATGACATTACATACTGTCTGCCATTTGAGGTTTATGTTTCTATATAACATTCAGCAAGGATGCACTAATACAAAATTATGTTACAAAACAAATCCTATTTCAAATAAATGCTGTTACATTTAACTTTCTACAAAACTATTAAGCAGCACAACTGTTTTCAACAGTGATGATAAATAATAAGAAATGTTTCTTGAACACAAAATCAGTATTTAAATGATTGAGCACTCCAAGACTGGAGTAATGGCTGCTGAAAAATAAGCATTGCCAAGCCATCACAGGAATACATTTTAAAATATATTCAAGTAGAAAAAAGAAAAAAAACTCTGCAATAATTGTGTCAGCATTACTGTTTTTACTGTATTTTTTATCAAAGAAATGCAGCCTTGGTGAGCATAAGATATTTTTTTCCTAAAAAAAAAAAAAAGTCTTACTGGGCACTGCAAAATAACATTGAAAAAAAAAAGTATTTTCAATCAAGTCATTTTATTGACTTGTACTTACTGACTGCATGCAAAAAAGACACGAAAAAAGAAGAGCAAAAAAAAAAAACGTGTGAAGTGCTGTCCAGTTGGTAAATGAATTGCTCAATTAGTGTGGCTCTTAATGAATCAGTCAAACAAACCGGCAAATGAGACTGAGTACAACACATTCAGTCATTAGACTGAATCATGAGTAGAATCAGTTGGACAACTCACCACATAACTGTTTTAACTCAGATGGCTCATTCGTTTCTTCAAAGGTTACCGGTATGTCTGACAGATAATGAGCCAAGAACCATTTATTTGCTCTTTGTACTTTGTGAGAAGTGTTAAAAATGTAAATAAAGTAAAACATAAACCAGTTTAATTTCTTACTGCTTGTTCAATGACTATTTGTTTCAGTGACAATGCTTTGAATTTCTTTGGATAAAATGCATCTGCTAAATGACAAGCAATCCCCTCTTGTAACCAGAAGCCCTGCCAAACAATAGCCCACAACATTTCCAGGCCAGGAATGATTCAGTTGGCAAAGTTCTGCCTTAAGTTCTTTTAAATATTCATACATACAGCCCCATTTAAACATATTTTCTTTCAAGACTAAAAAAGTACAAAACAAAATCAACTCTGCAAATACATTGGTGTGACAAAGCAGATTTCCTTACTTTTATTTTTTTTCCCTTCAAAGTACACTTTCAAGTGTCACCCGTGTCATCCGTCTTGATCTATGCTTCTCTAAACTGCAGTGTCATAACTCACATCCGCTTTTTCATGCACGGTGAGAGTGGACGTGCAGCCTGACAGGTGTAATAGATGAATACATCAGCTCTGATTGATCTATAACAGTTGTCCAGTCTGTGCGACAGCATCAAGGTCACTAGCGGTGGACGGTTGTCAAGATTCTGACACGGTGATGGACTCATTACTAAGGCAATGTACACACTGATCTCAGGAAATTTAGCAGATTAATCTGCTTAGTGTGCTTTCTGTTTTTCCTCTTAGCACCCCTTTCAAGTGTAGCACCTCACCCAACACCAAAAATTGAGCTTATATGGGTGCTTGTGAAGGCATGCCTCAGGAAAAAGAAGGCTACTTTCAATAAAAGGTCCAACATATTAGGAATACTTTTAGCTGTGTGTCATGAGAAAGCAACTCTGCCCTACAAAGGCAAAATACCTTAACTCCCTAGAGAGTGGAACTGAGAAAAATGTAGGGATGGGACGATTATCGGTTTCACGATAAACCACGATGAAATGTACTGACGGTTAGTGTTATCATTTAAAATTTAATTATCATTAAAACCATGTTTGATTATCGCGATTTTAATAAGTCACTGTAAATCCTGTCCAGCCAGCATCAGTCTGATGCAGGCGCAGCGCGCAATGTTGTGTTTTTATTCAAGAAGAAATGGCGGATGGCAGCGACCGTGCTCGTGAGATTTTTCAGCCTTTTAAGAGGACCAAATCTGAGGTGTGGTCATATTGTGGCTTTTACAAAAGTCCTGAGGGAAACTTAATCGAGGATGGTCACCCTGTCTGCAGAACAAAAAGTCGCTGCAATATAAACACTTCAAATCTGCCGAGTCGTCTTGTGTGACCATCACCCACTGTTTAGCTGTAGGCTATAGCGAACGCAAGGCAAGTTAACTTTGACTTCAATACCAAAACTACGTCTGGGAAATAATTGGGCACAAAATGTTGTTTTGAGTTGAAATATTGTTTCTCACTCGCTTGAAATAAACGTGAAGCTTCCGCGAAGAAAAGT
Source organism: Phoxinus phoxinus (assembly GCF_949152265.1). Classification (NCBI taxonomy): domain Eukaryota; kingdom Metazoa; phylum Chordata; class Actinopteri; order Cypriniformes; family Leuciscidae; genus Phoxinus; species Phoxinus phoxinus. The sequence continues at coordinate 25,013,910 of NC_136883.1, read as the reverse complement.
TTGCAGCAAGTGGCTTTGAACCAAAGACGAACGAACAAGTTCAAACAAGAATATTATTAAGAGTGCCATTTATGGGATAATAATGTATAGATTCATTGTAAACTTCTTTTTTTTACCACATAATTACGGGGACATATTGAATTGAGATTAATGTTTTAAATCTTACCTGTTTATAAATCCATTTAGTACAGCGTACAAAACAATCATCCAGACAAGATGATCACAACAATATTATCAAACTCTGTAAACAATAAATCAACTCTGATTTAATTTTCAATACAATCAAAAACGGAGACGCAAGACGGCAAGTTGCATTTGAATGAAACGAGAGCGCGCGCCCGTTGTGATGCATGGATGTGCTCTGTGTTATAATGCGTTGCTATTGACGACGGTCATTATAATGAAGGAAATGCCACAGAATAGAATCTTGCTTTAATAAGTGCATAGAGCTGCTTGTTTTATTTGTTGTTTGTTGATTTTCAAATATAAAAACTTGTTGAAATGTTTTCAGTGTGAGCATCAGTTATTTTTGAACACTTTCATCTCGTTTTAACAAAACCGTGATAATATTGAGAATCACGATAATTTTGGTCACTATAATCATGATATGAAATTTTCATACCGTCCCATCCCTAGAAAAATGACTAAAGATTTTTAGTTGTCCCGCAAAATTAATCATAGGTAGGACACTGGAAATTAGATGTATTAGTAATGAAAATGATCTACATAAAAAAATATTGGGCTCAAACTTGACTTTTGACCACTATTTTAAAGTAACTGTACTCTGCCTTTGTATCAGCAAAAAGTGAGAAGTCATGCCAAAGGCAAAAGGCAGTAACTTCCACATTATCAATATTTGGTTGCTGATCACCATTAACAAAATCATTATGGTAACACCTGTATAAAATCTAGTGATCATGCCATTTATTTAGTATGATCTACAATTACTTATAGCCATCTACTTATTGCTATCCTGTGCTTTAGTTGCATTCTGATGGCATTATTAATAAATTAGACATAACAAAATACCTCCATTGCGGTAAAAGAGTATCTTGATTGGTACACAGTGGCGTAAGAACTCGATTGGCATAAGACTTGCTAAGTGCGCGTTCAAAATGATCATGATAAAACAGATCCTCTCGCACATTCGACCCGGGGACTGGTTTATAGCGGTGGACCTGAAAGACGCATACATTTTAACAGTCAGATAGCCCCTTTATCACAGGCGCTTCCTGAGATTCTTGTTCGAAGGTGTCGTGCTCCTCGTACGTTCACGAAAATTATGAACTTTGCTCGTCCCGCGGACAAAGCTCTGAGGACATCAGAAGAAGTTACAGGGACTGATGGCAGCTGTACAAAGTACACAGGATACACCGTAATTTTAATTTTAATGGACAGTAAACAAAGGCAGAACACCGTACAATCTGATAGGTAGCATTATTTAATAGAAGACCGGCACAGTAACTTCATATTGACGCACGGCTAAACAAAGGCAGAGTACCGTAACTAGTTTGAGCATTACAAAACAAAGCCAAAGAGTAGTAACTGGTGTTACGGTGTTCTGCCTTGGTTTCTCATGGGCTTTTGGAAGTTACTGTTAAGATAACACATTATTTTCTCGAAAAAAATACACAACGAAATTGACTCAAGATACTTATCCACATGATAAAGGAGGTCTTGAATGTGACAAAAATATCAATAACTCATTTTCGACCAAAGACATGTTACAGCCGTTTGCCTTTGGACGGCAGAACTGAGTAGGGTAACACTCTGTCTAGAGTGAACGAGAGCATCTCACTTATAATAAACCAATCCAACATGTCAGCACCGGCACATTTTTTTGACTTGATGCACCACGTAAGTTTGAGGCAGAGTAAATATTATAAACTTTTTAAATGGTTGAATTTATGCTGTTGTTGTATTGTATTAAAGGGTCCAGTGTAACTTATTGCTTCATAATCCCCTGTTTGCAGTGGCAGTCCTGGCCTATTTGGTGTTCTAGGCGAATATAATCTATAAGGGAAACTATCCAGGACTCTTAAGCAATAAGGACAAGAGTGCAAGAGTTTTACATTGTGCAAGACAAAATCCTGCTATAGACAGATGTATTCATGTAGAGTCATGTCCTCTGAGACATCAGGACATCAGAAAAGCTCCTACAGCCAATGTGTTGACACCATCATCTGCATAAATGATCCATTAGCCGAATGACCATTCCCAGAGTCCTTAAAAAGACCCTTCAATGCGTCCATGGGCCTTTTCTCCAGCCTCTATCTACCGTTTTTAATTTCCCTGCTAATTAGGAGCCATCTGTGGGCCGTCACAGGCTGAATGTATGGTGCTGAAGCTAATGGGTGAGATGTGTTGAACCCAGAGAGAGATTTTGACAGGGATGCCTTCAGGCTGGCAACCCAGCATTTACGGACTTGCTAAACTGACACAAAGTGAGAACTTTCCGTGATCATAATGCTCCAGAATGAACTCTGCATGCCCCGTGTAATTGGATCATTTTTCAATCTAAATATTCAAGTACTTTGTACTTCAAGTACTGATAAAAAAAACTTGAGTGCCAACTTCACCATCCTAATAACACAGAATTGCCCATTTACAAAAAGGCGAATATGTGCTTTTCACTTCTATTGTCGTGACAGTCATAACAACGACACTTTCATGATAAACTGCAATGCTATACTGTGATCTTGCACTCATTCAATCACATGATCACCATTTACTAATGTGATTTATAGCTTGTCCTCAATACAGATTAACAAGACAATTTTCAGATTTTATGGTGCAGCAAAGACATGAATGAACTCGCATCCTGACTAGGACAGGTTGAAAACGACAATGAGAAATAATGATGACCCCCTCCTGCATCTTATTTTTGCAAATACATTCTTAACCACAACCATTTTTAGGTTGTCTCACTAAAATAAACGTGAGTGTGACTATAATAAACAGATGTTAGATAAATACTTTTTTGCACAGTAAACAACATATAATTAAATAATAAAATAAATCTATAGTGAGTATATAATATAATAAAGTATCAAACTGGTTAACCATACAATGATTTCATAATTTAAATAAATTATTTGTTAAAACAAAGCAAAAAAAATGCATAGCTTTTTTTCAACAGTGATGAAATATTGCTTCCAAGGCCCATGAAATGTCAGAGAGAATATAAACCAAACACATTCAATATGCATGACAATCCCTCTAATAAAATCTTAATTAATAATTCTTCTCCCACTTGTGAATGGTCCTACATCAATGTCACATGATCATTTGAAGAGTTCTCCAGTTCATGCAAATGCCTCCTTTAATCTGAGACCTTGGCTGCCCTTTGAATAAATTAAGATTATTTTACTATCCTACATGTTCATAGACATTTACAGATACGAAAAGGTGAAGGGCAATACGTCCTGCTAGCTACAAAGACGGAGACTGGCGCATTAATGCACAATTGCCTGCTTAGAGGGTGGAACATGCAGTGATTTTCTCCGGCACTTTTCTCAAGTGCTGCAGGGGCGTAACAGTGATGACCAGCAAGACAGAATGTAGAGCTGCTTTGCACAAATTAATCACAGGAATAACATATATGCTGATTTAGCTAAAGAATAAGGACATAATACTGGCTGTTCCTTATAACACAGCCAATTGGTATTCACATCATTGGATAACGTTTCTGAAGACGTACTGAAAAAAAGAGTAAAAGCAGTCTTTCAGCCTGTCCTGATATATCCTGCATTCTGGCGGATGCCTTTTCCTATCGCCACGCTCAGATAAGAGAAAGACAAATCAAACACGGTGCGATAACCAGTCTCCTGGCAAAGCTAGTCTTCCTCAAGAGGAAACATACATTGGCAACACACAAGGTTTTAAAGTAAAAACATTCATGAATACAACGCAGGGAAGCTAAGAGGAAGACTGTAACTGGTGTGACATACTTTTTAATAGTCTACAAATGTTTATATTGTTAATTAGTAAAGTGAATTGGAAGTTTAAAAAAGCCGCATATCCACATTTGCTGAGAAAATCATCCAAAAAAAGATGATTCAAAGATAATATTGTGCCATCAGTGTCACATGATCCTTCAGAAACCATTCACTCTAAAAAGTGTTTGTGGCGAGCAGGACGAGGCCGAGGGCCGCGAGAGAACGGCACAAGGTCGGTGGCGTGATTGCTGATGAGCGACACCTGCGCAACCCGGTATCGTATCTCTCACGGAGGAGCGGAGGCCTAAAAGGTGGAGCGACGACGGTAAAGGACAAGAGAGGACAAAGGCCTGGACTATAATTTATGTTTTGTTTTATATGTGGCGGCAGTCGTCCGTGAGGGGCTACCGTCTTTACGTTCGTTTTGTTGTTGGTTTATTTTATGATTATTAAAGTGTTGAATGTTCACCGGTTCCCTCCTCCTCCTCCTTCATAATAACATCTAACTTTGCTACAGTGATCAGTTGACTTAAAGGGATACTTCACAGCTGGAAAGATGAATGTGTATTTAAATTGTGTCATGTATGTAGTAGAAATTTGAAATTAATTTAGAAGTTGGTGCCTTCTAGACTGAGAAAAGACAGAAAATGTATTTTTGGCTCATGTGGATGAAAGACAACAACTCCCAGAATGCACTTGCTTTGCAAAAGCCTCTAAGTGCCATCTGAAATTTTCTTCTAAAATTAGGTAAATTTTGAGGTCAAATGAGCATTTTTTTTATCAAGCTCGTACATTTAAGTTCAGTAATTTTACTTTAATAACAATTAATAGGTAGTTTTCATTGCCATTAAATTGAAATAACTGAACATAAACATACAAGCTTGATAAAAATGATCATTCAAGAAGAAAATTTCAGATGGCACTTAGAGGCTTTTGCATCTGAAGTCTTCATATACCTATTGATACAAATATTGACACGCTTGGTAAATATGAGCAAAACTGACTGAAAATTTGTTCTTGCCATTTCTTCTTCTGAAAAGCTCCAAAAAGAAGAACAATGGAGCGCCACATATATATATTTTATATGTGTGTGTGTGTGTGTGTGTGTGTGTGTGTGTGTGTGTGTGTGTGTGTGTGTGTGTGTGTGTGTGTGTGTGTGTGTGTGTGTGTGTGGCGCTCTATTGTTCTTCTTTTTGGAGCTTGTCAGACTCTGGTCATTAAACGCTTTTGCCGTAAAAGAAAGAATATATAAAAAAAAGATAAATAGTCATATGGGTTTGGAACAACACGATAGTGAGCCAATGATGACAGAATTTTCATTTTGGACTATACTGTTTCTTCAGCTCCAGTGTTGAGAGAGGGAGGACAGAACACATAATGAAAGCCAGAAGAAAATGGAATTCACGGCCGGTTTGATTCAGTCTCTGTGGCATGTGGTATCCTTTATCATCAGCTTTTGATACATAAAGGAGTTCGACCATTGCCAAAGCAGAAACACTTTCCACAGCAAGTATAGACAATGCATGTGATCTGAAGTTTCAGCTTGTGTGAAGACCTGAATTATGTAACTGTGCATAAATCATTCATTACCTGGAATTCCCTGAACAGAGCCATCAATAAAACACATCCAATAACCAGCTCCAATAAAACCTGCCACAAACAATCGGCTCCAGCATTATTCTCTAATCAGCCATGGGGGTCTGTGGCTTCTTTCCTCTTCTTCATTGAGATAAAGAGGACAAAAATACAAAAATCTGGATATGCATGCGAGTTCCTTTCCGTTTGGCAAGACACTATTCAAAACAGAGGCTCTTCAGCAGGCTGCCTCTGTTCAATTATAAAACACCTGAAGACTAAGAAAACAACACAAGGCTGTTAAAGTGTTTTTAAGATGTCTTAGATTCAGTGATATGCAGTTAAAGGTGCTCAATGTATTTTTTGTGGATTTCACTAAAGCATAACAACACAATATGTTTGCAGATATTTAGGAAAAAAAATGCTAAGTTCACATACTTGTTTATAAATGCCAGTTATTCTACTTTGAAATGTGCGTTTTTGTGTGGGAATGTCTGTTTTTGTTTTGGACTGTGTGATCCCTCCCACTACCAGTTTACCCAATGGCATTTCCACACCCGCGAGTTACCAGTTGGCAAAAAACACAGCATATTGTAGCCATGGAAGCCAGAAAACGAACTGGGTCAGATATTGCAGATTATACTAGACTAAAAAGCCTTGCCATCCAACTAAAAAGCTCTATGACCAGAGGCATATTAAAACGCAGATAAATCAACTCATTAACTTACAGTGTAATGCCGAGTTCACACTGCACGATTTTCAAAGTAGTCGGGTCACTGTTCTTTTCACACTGCATGACTATCTGGGGTAAAATTCAGTTGCTGGTGTGTTCACACTGCATGATGGATCGGCGACAGGGGGTTTCACACTGCATGACTTTACAAAAGAAAGAATCGCCAACAATCTCTGTCTGGTCCGCAAACTACGTTTCACAACCAAACACACGCGAGAAGTGATAAGGAAATATGGCAAGATCACGTCTGTGTGTGACCGGAGTGCTCGCGTGAGACTGAAATTGTTATCAAAAATGATAGCCTGCAAGAAGATTGCGCTCCAAATTGTCTGTGCGCTGATTTGCAGCGAAAAGGAGAAAAATAAACAGTTTCAGCAGGGGGAAATGGTTGGGAAGACGAGGGGAGCAAGGACTGTGTGTTTCTGTTTGATATAATTTTGCAATGTGCTGCTGTTGCTGCTGGTCAAGCAAATGTTTGTGCTTTGCTTCTGTTTGATATTATTGTAAATATATCTATCAAAATACTGATATTCTGGTATATAACTCCTCCCCGAACTCCCCACTGCCCTGTATCTTGCTCTCTCATTGGCTGTAGGTCATCGCCGATGTAGTTTTCAGTCAGAACACATTTCACATAGCAGGATTTGGAATCGCAGACAGTTCCAGATATTTAGCCACGAATGCTGTGCTACGTGAGATGAACTGTGACTTAAACCTGTTGACCAGCACTTAGCACGGCGTTTGTGGCTCGACTGGTCGAGACAGTTTTCCAAGATGGCTCCTGCCTGTATATGCGTAATGTACTGTCTTCATAAAGTATCTTCTTATTAAACTGTCTGTACACTTACAAAGTTCTCAATGCTTCGGTTTGCATGTAGCGACCCTCATTATGCTACCGTGTTAGTGTGAGGCTATTTTGAGCCTCGTTAGTGGTATTAACTAGCGATTCATATTTTTTCTTATTCTATGCCCCATATACTAGTGTTATAAGCTAATCTGTTTTTACTAGAGATAAAACTCTTTACTTTCAATTATCATGAAAACACATCCCAGAGAACGGTCGAACGGTAACCATGTGTTAATTACCCCTAGGTTCATTTTGCATTGGAATTGTCCTTTAAATGAGTAAGTCTTATATGACCGTAAAGGGTTGTGAGGACATTAGATATGTGTCAGATCCAGTCATGTGCTTCAAATCTTAAAGTGACAGCAGGGTAATAAACCTGCTGCTGTGATGTCTGTCATTAATGTAAATCAAAGAACAAAAGACAGAGAAAATCCCTCACTGCTCTTGAATGCATAACTTTTGTAGCTTTAATAAGGATTAATCTATATTAAATTTATAATGTATGCAGTGACGACTGCGAATTGTTTGATAACTTTATACAATTTCTGTGTATATCTTCCTGTTAATCAAATATGTAAAATAACTTTTTTCTACATTAATTTGGAGATCAACTGTGAAAATTACAATATAAAAATATATTAAAAACTTTAATGTTAGATGCGATTAATCGTGATTAAGTACAGAACAATGTGTGATTAATTTGTTATTTTTTAATCAATTGACAGCACTAATTGTAACAAAAAAATAAATAAATTCTATTATAAATATAATGTATCATTTAGACTACTGAGCATCCAAAAAGGCCCAACACGGCCGTACGTTTTGGGCGGGACTATATTTTTGATTAACCAATGGCAGATGGGAGGAGTGTTTGGAAACTAATTTTGACACACCTCACTTTTGAATGTATAGGCTAATTGAATGAAAAACTCAAATATCCTTCCTGTGTGATTTCAACCTGACAACAGATAGGCCATAAACCTATCTGTTGCAAAGTTGTCAAAGCAACTCACTGAGACTCCACCACAGCCTGACAGCATTTTGTAGACCTGCAAATTAGCATTTAAATGGTAAACATCAGCAAACTAGTTTTCTTGGTGGGAAATCTGATTTCCATTACAAATGCAGGACTCTTAACAGACTTTTTGAGATGATGTCTCCAGATCTCAGGGGAGAAAGAAGAGAGACACAAAACGAGCGTGCTAATTGAACCCTGCATTTCTGAACTCCCTCTGAAACTTGGTAAAATCTTAAGGGAAGGACGGTGAGTGAGGAGAAATTCAGACATGATGGATATTTATGATTTAAGAGCTTTTCAGAGGTTATGTAAAATAATGTCTTGCCCAGCCAAATGACTTTCCAATCGCTTAGACGTGAATGTCACTTTCAACATTTCTATTTGTTTGCTTCTCACTAGCAATAAGAAAAAGGTTTGATTTCCCATAAAGATGAAAGTTGTCTTGCATTTTTGTCAGTTTCATCCAGCTTCCCAAAAATACAATCACAATAAATGCTGAACTGACTGGCGTACACAAACTTTGTTAGTTCCATGTCTCTTGTACTGTTCCCTGAACACTTTCTTCTCACATAGTAAAATAATTCAGCTCAAATCAATATTTCATGTCCATTTATTTATTTATTCGGTAAGTTGCTGTGTAATAAGTGAGGTAATGTACAGTCAGCCACATTTTGTTTGCAAAATAAACCCCTTCAGGATGATGTAAAACCCACTGATTCACGTCAGGACTGGCTGTGTGTTATCAATTTCAAATGTTTCACCCCTTGGTGCTTATAGTAAAAACATTAACATATTGCCTCTTTTTAAAATGTATAGACTCAAGCAAAAACAAAAAGTAGCTAACGATGCAATAATCAACCATTAGAAAAGGCTCTAAAATATAATAAATTATCTGTCAATCCATGACCTTGAGCTTTAAAATTAAAGATGAAAAAACATGTAATTTGTAAATGACCATTTTAGCATTAACTTAAGGTACTTGGTGGGTCTTCTGTTAAAAGACAGTGTGAAACACTGAATCATGCATCTTAGGGTGTGGGTATGTATATATTGAGCTAATCCACTTATAAGAGCTCTTTACTGAAATGTAATGTGTTGGAATGGAACCAGCGTGGTTTTACATTTCGCTTCAGGCATCCATTTTGATTCAGCAACAAAAGGCATGTGAAATGAGACCGGGCTCTCAAAGATGAGTAAATTTGTCCTGATGAAAACGGCTCAGTAAACGGTTGCATCCTGTTGCAATTTCATAAGGAGCGAGTAAGTCAAAACACATGCATAATGACACACGCTAACTTGCTCGTCTGCTCTCATTCCGAGCCTCATTATTTCCTCCGAGGCTATGAATATAGACATATGCATATTAATTTTACACACGCACAGTGCCTTCACTCTTACAGGGTTAGTTCACCCAAAAATGAAAATTCTGTCAGTAATTACTCGCCCTCATGTTGTTCCAACCCCGTAAGACTTTCGTTCATCTTCGGAACACAAATTAAGATATTTTTATGAAATCTGAGAGCTGGCTGACTCCTTCATAGGCTGCAAGGTAATTGATATTAGAAAAGTTATTGATACCAGAAAAGTTAGTAAAGACATTGTTAAAATAGTCCAAGTGACTACAGTGGGTCAACCTTGAACCTAGGCAAATTTAACCTAGGCTTTTTTTGTTTATCTACCTGAGTTAAACTTTCGTGTAAAAGCATAAATAGAACGGAAACGCCACTTTTAAGATTGACCGTATTTCCGTTTTAGGTCAAAATGCCTTTTGAATGGGAGTGCATGGGGCACATCTATGATCGCATCAAAATCGCTGTTTTTAAAACCCTAAGAAGGATCGACGCAACATAAAACTGTGCTCGAAGTATCACCAGGGGCTCTGCACGTGAACTTGAGCATTGAATTCATTGTTTGTGTACACAAAGTTTACTAAAAAGAAAGGTTTTGTACGACTCACTTTATTAGTTAGTGTTTTCAGTGGCTGGAATTTTGTCAGTCAAAAGTAGTCGATCTCCGAATGCAACGTAACAGGGAGGAGAGTAAAGATGGAAAGCTCCTAAAGCTCAGTTCCATATAAATTCACGGATAATTTGTTGTTTTGTCATTAGTGAAAATCATTAAATCATCAAATATTGACCTTGTATTTGAAAAAGGATCCTCATATAATAATGAAATGATTCAGGGATACAGACCAACTATTTTTGACTGACAAAATGCCAGCGGCCGGGAAGAACAACAGCTACTGTGAGTTGTTCAAACCCTTTCTCTTTAGTAAACTTTGTGTACACAAACAATGTAGTCAATGTTCAAGTTATGTGTAGAGCCCCTGGTGATACTTCAGGCAAAGTTTCCTGTTGTGTCGATCCTTCTTAGTGTTTTAAAAATAGCGATTTTGATGCGATCATAGAAGTGCCCCATGCACTCCCATTCAAAGGGCATTTTGACCTAAAGTGAAAATACAGTCAATCTTAAGAGTGGCGTTTCCATTCTAATTATGCTGGAATCGCGGGAATGGGGGTGTTTCATTAAAGGGGGGGTACAATGGTGTTTCATGTATTCAGAGTTGTTTACAGTGTTAAAGAGATGGATTCTCATGCTAATAATGGCCAAAGTTTGAAAAGTTACTTTGAACGAATAACAGAGAATTTCTGTACTAAAAATCATACTTCCGGGTTGCAACACGTTTCGGCTGGTTTTTTTCTATCGTAGATCTAATGACGTAGACCAGAGTGGAACTCCTTATATGAGCATTGCTCTCGGAAAAGCGCGTTCACTCACACGTCGACCAGAGGAGAGAAAGACCGCGCTCATCGACGCGCTACTACCGGAAATCATCATCATCAGCGCTAAATAGGAATGGTTGATGTCAAGAATGTCTCCAAAAAAGTGTGTTTTGGGATGTGAGGGAGGGAAGTTTACCTTGTTCAGCTTCCCAAAGAACCCAGTGTTACTGGAACAGTGGATGCAGTTTGTATTTCCGGGACAGCAAAGGAGTTCGGCAAGTGCGGTTTTGTGTTCTGGTCATTTCAGTGACGAATGTTTTATTAACAAGGCCCAGGCTGTCGCTGGATTTGCAAACCGGTTGCAATTAAAACCTGGCGCGGTCCCAGTGATAAAACACCCCATTCATGCAAGTACAACGGTATCACGCGCTCCCGCTTGACTCTATAGCTCCGCCCACGCCCAGAATCAAGGACCTCGGCTTTTTCCGGATAGAATCGGAAAGCTGTATTTTTATTTTATAAATATGATGAAACTAAAGACTTTTTGGAGATATGAAGGACACACTATTACTCTATAGGTACTCAAGATTAACATGAGATTGACTGAAACGAAGTATTTTACCACTCCTTTAATAATATTATTATTAGTGTTTTTGTTGTTATTATTAATAATTGTTCAGACTTGCAGAAGAAAATATTTGACACATGGCACTGACAATTCAACCAAATACAAAGTATGCTTTTTGCCTGACATATTTGAAAGACAGATGCATCCATGGCCAGGATATAATTATAAAATATGACATGATTTTAAAAGTGACTTATAACATTGACTATGCAATACACTTTAATGTATTTAGTGCTAATAAAATTAAGCCTATTTGGAGAGAGAGATGTTTATAATGTAACAATATGTCAGTCATCGTGTGATAATGAAAATATGACTAAGCCTAGACTACTTGTTCTGAACAGGTGTTGTCAGTGAACAGGCTGTAAAACTGTTGGCTAAGTTACAGTAACTCATGAAAAACTGATGGTAATTATCTGGGAAACATTCTCTAACAGCAGTCAAGTTGTCATTGTTTGTGTCAAACAAGTTGTGAATTTGTTGTAACATTAAAACAGGAGATCATGAGGAGATCAAGTGTTTTCCTCTGTGGGTGAACGAAACTTTCGGAAGATCACATGAATAATTCCAGGATATGCTTTTTTCCCCATTGGTGGTTACGTTAAATCTTCCCCAGATACAATAGTGCTATTTTCTGATTGGCTGTTGTGTAGCCCCTTTCTTTTTTTTTGATTGGCTGTTAAGTGGCAGGCTCAACTAAGAACTCCAGGGGAGACGCGGCGACACGCTTGTTCCCTGCTGGTCAGTGGCGATTCTAGGGGGTGGCCTGGGGTGGCCAGGGCCACCCCTGAAAGCTCATTGGCCACCCCTGTGGCCACCCCAGATCTGATAGGTAGTTGCATGTTCGTCAACACAACAAGAGATGCTGTCAATGATGACAGCTGATCAACTGATTTAGGGCCAGTACAATGTTCAAAAGTTACTTTTTAAAGAAGCACCTTAATCCTTAAAATATTTTTGGTCTGTTGGCATAGGGGTGGAACGGTACATGTATTCGTATTGAACCGAAACGGTTCGGTGCATGAATTTACACGGAGAATACATGGTATAAAAATAAATAAAACTCGCGTGCAAATTAATGAATGTAATGCTGCTAACTACTGCTAGATACGCGGGTTATTTGTGGAAACCTAATCTGTAGCCCCGCCTTAAACTAGGTTTGTTTATACTTTCGCCTGCCTCCGCAGCACGAGCATCCAATGACTGCGCGCGCGCCTCCCCAAATGGACGAGGCATTTACTTCGCGCTCGCCGGTGTACTATTCTTTGAAACGACAGGATGCGACTCGGTGTTCTCTAAACCACCAGGAATCGGCGGCGAGAAGTAGTAAGGTACATTCGTGAATGTTTAAGTACAACACTTTAGTAGACCAAAACCACACTACAAAAGAGTTGTGTAAAGCAGTAAACCAGATTATTCCGTGACATTAGAGAGAAAAAAATGCATATGAGAACGTAACCTACAACTAAATTTACGTTACATATTTTCTAAACATTTTTATTTAGTTATGTGAACCTTTTTATAAAACATGGCCATTTATTTTTGATTAGGCAATCAGCACATAAATAAGAGATGCTGTATTTTCAGTTTTATGGCTGATTGTCTTATTTTGTTTACAAGTTAATGTTAACTAACTTAATGTTAACAAGATAATGTGGGGTATTATTAGAATCCTCTATTGTTCATGCGAGTTTCAAGGTTTACATAACATTACTTTATAGTAGATATGGCCACCCCACACTAGCTTTGTGTCCCATCTTGGCCACCCCAGTAAAAATGTCCTGGATACGCCACTGCTGCCGGTTCCATAGTGACAGCGGCGCGGCCAGAGAAATGTTGGGCGCTGCGGCATATTAAATATATTATAAATATTTTTTTCTGCGTGAGAAATACAATGTGTGGCGGAAGTTCGTGACAAAAGACTGAAATGAGTGACTGTCACGCTCAACCCAGAAGCGCTGCGCTGTCACACTAAGTGAACTCACTCAGAGGCCCGCACAGAAGAAAATGAATAGCTGAATAAAGTCGTTATATTTGGGGGGTTTTGCGCACAAAAAGTATTCTCGCCACTTTATAAACTTAAGGTTGAGCCACTGTAGTCATTGGGACTATTTTAATTATGTCTTTACTAACTTTTCTGGGCTGGCAGAATACAATTACCTAGCAGCCTATGAAGGATATAGCCAGCTCTCAGATTTCATCAAAATATCTTAATTTGTGTTCCGAAGATGAACGAAAGTCTTACGGGGTTGGAACAACATGAGGGTGAGTAATTACTGACATCATTTTCATTTGTGGGTGAACTAACCCTTTAAAAAGCCACCAACTAGAGCCTAAGAAAGTTTAGTATGCCATATGCTTATATAATAGTACCAAGCTAAAAGGCTAATGCCTTCATTGTCATGGTTTGAAATACAAATCTCATTGTAAATTAATCTGCATTTCTTGGGGCAATGCATTTCACAGTGCGCAGGTAGGTAAGAAGTTGAACAGGCTGACAATTGAGCGTACAAAGAGGAAACTTAATGGGGAAATGGAACAGCTTTAGCCCTGAAAGAAATGAATTCTGCAGCGAGTGAAAATGAGAGAGATTTTGAAAAAGAGCCAAGTACACTGGTCATACAAAGCAGCAAGCAGTTAAATATTTTCTCCCTGCCTTTGGATTAAAACGAGTCACGATTTTGCAATCTCTTTTAAACAAGCGACACAGTTCTCACACAAACCAAAGGGAGAGCCCTTTCTGTGGCGTATCCACTCATGAGAGTCAGTCGATTTTGTTCGAGTGCAACCGTCTAAGGGCAAGTGTTATATAAAGGCAGAGCACATCACGCTGGAGGGTGTAATGCTTCAGGAGGAGGCAAATAAGAGAAGAGTCTCCCCACTGGCGGGAGTTCATTTCCTTCTGCTTCAGACCAGAGGTGGCATCATCAGTGCCTTTGTGGAAACCGTGACCTCGGGCGCAACCTGGCACCACAGAGACATTCACTCTGAACCACGACACCGGCATGAAGTCCACACCAGGGGCTGTCAGAAGCCTTTCCCTTTATCACCCAGGTGCTTTGTGTCTTCAAGCCGACCTTAGTCTGGGAACATAGATTTCCCTAGTCTTGCATCACTGCGTATCCTAGAGCATTATGCCACTGAATGACTCCGGAAACGAGAGACGGAGGGGGGAAAGACAAAGAAAGTGAAAAAGGCAGATTGCACAATTAAAATTATATAATTAACCACCCAAAAACCAGGCCAAATCCATTAATGTGCACGAGGAACTCCTCCAGAGCTTACAGTTCCCTTTTTGGCTGAGGATTGGAACACAAGACTTTAAATTAGGATCACATTAGGAGGATTGAGGCAATGCGAGTTTCGCTCTTCAGGTGAGAGGAAGCTGAAGCCATAATTACCAACCTGGGAAAATGTGCCTCAAACTACATCCCACATAGAATAACCACTATAGGCAGCAACATACCAACAACATTGATTCCCGATCACAAATAAAAAATGTAATGTTTGCATCACATATGTGCAGCTCCATATGGATTTCCAGTAGCTCACATGCTACAGCACTGCACTTACAATGAAGCGAGTCTGTGATCAAGATAAAAGAGCTCAAAGAAGCCAGCTAAAATGTCATGGTTGCATCAGCAAATGAGTTGTGTTAACAATTTAAGTTTGAGTAGGGTTTACATGATTTTCAAGCACAATCAAAAGTTAACCTTTTAGAGCCACACACCAGACAATTAATTTCCGACTTGCTGTGACATAACAACCAACATACTAAAACATTGTAAATTTCACACTCATCTGTTTTGGATAAAAATGAACATGTTTTAAGCATCACTCACTGGATATTTCACTTTGAAAGTGTTGTGAAATACTATGCAAGAAGCAACGCAATGTTGCCACAGACATGCCACAGCTCTGATGTACAGCAGTAAACTTGCTCAGTAGCTCACCCCGTACTGTACATATCTGCAAGAAACAACTTAATATTTCGCAGAACTGGACTGAAAATCACACCGTATTCTTCATGCACGCGAATCCATGACCCTCTACTTGTGATTCGTGAGTTTCAGAACTTCTGGAATATAAACTGAAAAACTTTGTCATGCTATAGAACAGTGGAGGGAGAGATTGTGGGTATTAGATATTAATATTGTGTTTGTTAAAGCCCACCCAGATAACATAAGCCTGGAAACAACACTTGCCTTCCAGCTATCTGTGGATGATGTTGATAATGTTCACCAAAGCTGGTGAGGAGTGAGAGGCGGCGTTTGATTGCGTAAGACCACATCATCCGCCTCCCCCCTTGGAGACCCGATCTCTGGCCTTCCCCTACACAGAAACCAAAGCCTCCCACTGAACAAGCAAAGAGTGAGTCAGAGCTTACTGCACAAAGCAACACTACAGTAGCAGGGCAAAGCTTGCACCCTCTTGGGCCGCACCACTGTAAAGTGGGGAGGGGGGAAAAAGACGAGTGTTTGTCTGTCCTTGTGTTAAGAAACAAAGGGATTAACTAGAATAAAGCAGTGAAAAAAACTAATTATATCATTATTAATTCACTCTTACTTTTTTTTTAACACAACAGGACATTTTTTAACAATATTCTGTTTTACATTCATACAACTCCATTTCATAATGTCAAACTAAAAATAATAAATAAATACAATTCCAAGAATACACACCAAGTTTTGTGAAGTTATAGTTCATTTAGTCATTCAGCAAATAATTGATTAAAACTGAGTTACAAATTAGGAACAGTGCAAACAATTTATCAGAAGATCAATATTCGCAGGACAAAATATATATAAGAAATGTAAGTTAGAGTAACTTATGTGAGGAAGTTATCCACTGACAATTTTCCCCTCCAGCAAACACCATTTTGATATTGATTAAAAACAAAAGTTCTGGTGAAAGAAATACATTAATAATGAAGAAAGTCAAAATATAAAATGTAATGAATGTATATTTACTGAGTAATCCACTATTTTCCTCAAGTGGGTCAAAATGACAATTTTACAGGGGGGTAAAAATTACTTAAGAAAGATGGCAGAATCATTATTTTATTTTAACACAGAGATTGGTAGGTTTATTAGATTAATCTGTTTACTTTAGCAATCTTTGTTGTATTATACGCCAACGGTGACAGTTCAAAAATGGGAAAAAAGCACTTCTTGTGTGCTCCAAATCTCAGGTAAAAAAATCGCCTAGACAAAAAAGTGGATTACTCAGTCAATATAAATTCCTGACATTTAATATGTTGTCTTTCATCTGTATTTTTTGTTTGTCTTTCTTCAGAAAAAAAAAAAAAAAAAAAAAAAAAAAACTGAAACCGGGAACGTTTCTGAAATTTGGTTGATTTGACATGGAATTGTCTTGTCTTTTCTTTCCTGAAAAGGGGGAATTGTTGCTGCGAGTACACAGGTCATCACACAAGCGATGTTGTTGCTTTTGACTAAAGATACAATTTTTTTGATAAAAGATTATAAAGGCACATGAATTAAATAAATAATGATGTGTACATAAATCATTTACAATTAACACCACAGTATTTCATAAAAAAATAAGAACTGGCCATTTTGATTTTGTGGTGACTTAGTTCACCTGCGCAGTTAGAATCGAGCCACGATCTATCTGTCCAAGTGTTAATCTTATACTAGATAACTTCAGTAAGACTAAAGCATTTACATGAAATAACAAAAAGACACATTTCTGATTTAGTTTGAATTAGGGCTGGGCAATACAACCAAATTCTCATATCCCGATATAAGTCATTGCATATCCCGATACCGATATATATCACGATATAGTACCTTTTCTGTAAATTCAATCAATTAATAGTGTATATGCACACACATATATATATATGGCGAACGCCAGGAGCGGTTCACAGCCGAGGAGACCGATGTTCTCGTCAGGGCCGTAAAAGACAGAGAAGTGACTTCGGTTAAACAGGCGTTTAATAATTTGGGTAAATGTGTAAGCTAGATTTATTTTTTTCATATCTTCATGGACAAAACAATGATTTCCCTAGTGTGTTAATATTTTTCCTTGTAATAATGTATGATTTGCAAAAATTAAAACTGCTGCGTTTGTGTAGATGAGAGAATCAAAGTGTATTCGCGTTGTGCACACGCTACATTATGGCCAAGCATGCGCCCTTAAAAAGCCTACCATAAATAAAACGCGCAATGTGCCACTGACTTTAAACTAGGTTTTTCCTGGTCAGTGGCAGAATTGTTTTCTGAATCTGCAAAATAGCACCAGGGAACATTTGCGCCGGAACACGCCTCCTCTTTTCACTGGTGTAAATATAATCTATCACTATTTGCACTTAGTATAAATAGCATATCACTAAGAAAATACTGCTATTTGCACTTATAGTGTAAATAGCATACATCACTCTCAGCACTTAATGTAAATAGATTCTATTGGTATTTTCACAGTGTAAATAGTTGCTGCCTTCTATAGTAGACCCCAAAAACAAAATGCCTGTTGGTTTGTTCATCACACAAATCTATTTTATGACTTCAGAAAACTTGGGAAAAAAGTGCACACACTTGGACTATGTTTATGGTGCTTTTGTGCCCTTTTTGCAGCTTTACAGATGAAAGAGCTAAAAAGAGTTGTGTGAAGATGCAGTGCTGTGACTGGCTGCCAAAAGTCGCCGATACAGTTGATGTTTGAATGTATCGTGACAGAGTTTCAGTTGTAACACTCTCTGATGACTCATCTGTCGCCAGTGAAGCCATGTCACCAGTATCCCATGTTAATGTTTCACATTTGTTTTTGTTTAGTTTTTTTTTCTCCTCAGCCCCTTCTCTCTACAATCGTGACTGCAATAACAAAGGGACTTGTCGAGGGAAGTTGCCGTCGATTTGCAGGCATGTTGGTTGCCTGGGAAACGGGTTTAAAGTTGTGCGTAACTGACGGCAGGTCCTCTGCACTGCAGTAACCGGCACGTCTCGGGGCAAACGCACGCGCCACGGGCCAAATCACATCAGCCAGGCTATTTAACACCTTAAAAAAAAAAAAAAAAAAAAAAGCAAGCTGGTCTTGTCTTTAACAGGAGAGTATGAGGAACAAAGGTCACATTGAGGATAATAGTGTATAACACAGAAGAACTTGAAGTTTGAATAATCTTGGCCTGGAGAAACAGTCAAGAACATTCTTATTAAGATGACGATACGCAGTAAAATATGGTTATTTATATAAATAAATTAAATAATAATAATGTATGTAGAGGAAAATATTTTAACAAATGATGTCCACATATTTTCATTAAAAAAAATGTATCCAGATAATTCCATTTATTTTAATATTTATAAAATTGTTAAGAATGTACCCTTGTTTGAATGTAGGCTAAGTTTCCTTTTTTTTTTTAACTCTTCTAAATATAATTTGTTTATTATATTTTTTTTCTAGAAAAAAAAATATTTAGAAGACAATACTAAGAGACATATTACAGCTACATTTTTGCTCATACTATTTTTTTTTTTTACAAAAATACATTTAGAAGAGAATACTTTTAAAAGTGAAAATCTTTTCATACTTTTAAATATCATAATTTCTGTTTTAAATGCATCATCTAATTGCTGACACTTTCTTTAAAAAAACTATTTGTCCATGTATTTGTCTCTATTTTAAAAAGGACATTTTTAACAGAAACTGTTCAAGCAATAAATATTGCACATAAATATAAACATACATTTTTTATATTATAAATTGGTATTCTAAAGATGATATTTTTAGTAGAAACCAATAAAAATATATATTTGCCCATGTATTTCCTTCATTAAAATAGAACAGAATAAGATATTTTCAATAGAAACCAAAATGTCTTGTGGCAGAATCAGACTGATGTTGTAGGTTTATAATTTTGCCAACCATACGGGTGGAATTCTAATTTGGTGTTTTTTTAAGAGCTCATCTCAGGTATGATAACAGCCAGTGATTCAGGTCTGACCTTTGCCCAGGAGTGTCTGGGAGAAGATTTTTCCATGGCAACACCTCAAATCAGAAAGGAAGAAAGCGAGAGATCAGCCAACCCTGTGAGGCTTCCCTCTCTACCTGACCTTTTAAACAATCAGACCCTGAGACACTCTAATGAAGGACCTGGATTGTTCACCTTCAGTTGCACGACACCCAAGCACAAGACACCTGCCAACCTATAATCTCAAGAAAAAATAGGGTAACTTCCAACATCAAAGTCAGTTCAGAATGTAACATCCAGAATACCTTTCGGGTGTGTATAAGCAGCTCACATGCCAGCCCATTCTACGATAACCGTCCCAATAACAAAATCCTGCTCTGGTAACATTTTGACCTCATTTTGGAGGATTGTGAAGAGAAGCCTAGCTTGTCTTCGGGTGCTTTCATGAATATGGAAATAGGGACATAAGCAATAAATCAAGAATTCCATGTACAACATTGTTCTATAAGTACTGTCAAATATAACACACTAATATGTATTATATAGCTATATATTAGTGTGTTATATTTGACAGTACTGTTTATAGAACAATGTTGTATATATATATATATATAGTATGTGTTATATTTGACAATTTTTTTGCAAGAATTCTGTTATGCTCACCAATTTATCTGACCCAAAATACAGTAAAAACTGTAATATTGTAAAATATTATTAATATATTAATAACAGTAATTGAGCACCAACTCAGCACATGACGAATTATGTGACACTGAAGACTGGAGTAATATATTTGTGCTTCTTAATATTTTAACTAAAAAACATTTTTCAGGATGATAAAAAATAAATAGTTTTGTAAATGTATAAATCTTGTAAATGTATAAATCTTTACTGTCACTTTTTGATAACATTTTATGCATCTTTGCTGAGTAAAATAGTTTTATATATATATCTTACTGAAATGGTGGAGATTTTATACATGTAAATACATTTAATAGATTTAAATTTGGCACTGATGGACATGAAAATTAATAATTTAAACTCAAATCAACATATTGTAGAATATTAAAGAGGCTGCAGCAGCACAGCACATGTAGGACATAAGTTGCCTAGTAGAATGGTCAATTATAAGGTTGAGGCCATTACACATATTTGACCACAGAATGCTGTGAGTGAGTTTCTAGTGAGTGATTTAATAATTGATCTATATCAGCTAGAGCAATGTGAACTCTACTGCTACTTTAAAGATTGCCACGCAGAACGCTATCTCAGAAATTGCTCACGTAAGCAATCTGTAACCAGAATATGAGAATCAAAAAGACTGAATAAGAGTTGTATTTTGAACCTGTTCTCCAGGATGACATGCACCTCCAAGCTGAAGCCCTGGTACCGTATAAGATTTCAGATGAGAGGTGCGATAGAGTCTGTAAAAAAAAACTACCACTCAGGCACACATTTCTGTACATCCCCTGCACTGCTGAAACTCCCGGTGTTCCAGGGCGCTGCTTAAAAGCAGACACTCTCGAGTGTATGTTCTATTTTCCACTTGACAGTGCTGGTACTTCACCAGAGAGGCAGCACGACTGGGCCATGGCTGTCAGTCAACTCTACCTCCATCTCAATCAACATTTCATTCAGTCCTAATGCATCTGTTCAAGGGCCTCGTCCAGGGTCCGGCCCCACTCTAATACGCATTCCTCAACCATTCTGCTCTGGTTACGAGAAGCCCCAGTTCAGGTGAACTGTTCGTTACAAGCCATCTGGCAGCCCACGTCAGCAACAAAAGGAAATAAATCAATTTGTCAGCCAGACAGAGAGACGTGCAGCAAACAAGGTATGACCTAATTTACGGGGGCCGTGTCCAAATCGACAATGACCAAACGTTATCAGGCGAATCTGATGGTAATGCGAGAGGAAAGATTAAACCCGTTTCAAATGAAGCAATTTGGCCTGCAATTGCATCACTGCGAATGGGGGAGTCAAAAAGACGAGCGCAGTACATTCATATTCTCATTCAACTCCTTTAAAAGGCCCAGTGGCAAATGAGAGTTTTACTTATCAAAGCGAATGCCTCCTGTTGTATTTAACAAGGTAAATATCTCTGGTTTTATTCAACAAAATGAGTAATAAAACTAGTGGTTATGACATTGAGCACTGGTGACTTGACTTGAGAGGGAGCACTCGTAACTTTAAGGGGAACGGGTTGAGCGGCTGCGCCCCCAACAGTTTTCATAGCTTCCAGCTCTAGCTGTCGCATCTTTACCTACTTCAATCTCAAGGGTGCGTATCTTACGACGCAAATCCAATTCAGCCTGTCGGGCATGAGCTTTTTGTAAAAGAGTTAAACTTACTTTTAACCTTGTATCCTCCTTGAAACCCAAAGAAACAGGTGAAAATGGATCAAACGGCGGCAGTACTGTCGTACCCTCGGTCTCAACCACAGTTTCAGATAACAACTCACTCCGCGCACGGTCTCTATCCGTTATATCAGGATTAGGAGAAAACCCTTCCACACAATCTAACTCTATCTCTGAAACTTGTCTCGACACAGGAATTTGAAAATGACTTGCAGTGGATAATAAATCATCCCTCCTACAACCATCAAATTTCTCCACAGTTAGATTGTCAATAAAGGTTTGCAAACTAAAAGTCATGATTTTTATCCCTATCCAACACTATAATCCACAACATAAAAACCTTAATCCAACATACAAACCCTCCGTAACCTGTACCATTACTATGCCTCCAGTACATGAGCAGTATTAAATGGTCTCGGGACAAACCAATAAGAAAATGTGTATCCCGGACGAGCCCCCATTAATGTTACAAACACTTTTTGATCTAGGCTAATAAGGGTGCAACATTTAAAATACTTTGCGTGTACTGGGAAGCAATCACACAAGCAAGTTTATTTTAAGGTTAAGTATCAGCATGTATTACAATGGGACAATTAAATTAACACATAAGTATTTACAGAGAAAAACTCCAAAACACAAGTCACACTTATCACATGATGAGCCCCAAAGTGCACTGAAGTCTTCTAAATTAGTCGGAATGAAAAAAAAAACGTCTAGGAAAAGCACAAATCTCTCTTTTTTTTCCTCTCCCGTCTAAAGGTTTAGTTACTGTAATGGTTTTATTTATTTTTTAAATATGATTTTATGACTTATTTCATATGTCAGGCAAAAACATTTTACATTTAAGTCTGACCGTCTACCATTGACTTACATTGAAATGTGCAGCATTCAGAACAAAACTAACCGCAATGATGTTACTGTAATATGCGCATAATGAATTGCAATTAACGTCATTCCTACGTCTAAATCCATATTAAATTGTGTTTGCTTTTGTCTTCCTTCTTTCAAAGTCCCTCAAAAGGCCTGTTGGCAAATGAGAGTTTTACTTAAAGCGAACGCCTACTGTTGGAGTTAACAAGGTAAATATCTCTCCTTTTATTTAACAAAACGAGTAATAAAACTAGCAGTTATGACATTGTGGTTTATGATGAGCCTCCAAAGTGCTTGCAAGTCCTCTAAAACAGTCAGAATGGAAAAACAGCTTAGGAAATGCACAAATCTCATTAAATACGGTAGCTGTAATGTTTCTCTGGAGCCATAATAAACCCGAAACGCCAATATTTCTTTTGTGCATCATCTTATTTTGTTACTTTAACCATATTAGCACCAACAGTCATTTATTCTGTTATACAATAGCAGAATAATAAGACCTCCCGTCATGTTTAATTCGTTTTCAGGCTGTGTCGTTTCAATAAGCTATGAGGCTTTTTTAATTATGGACTGTTTGTCAGAGAGCATGAGCAGGTCATAATGTCAGCATGGGATTTGGGGCCAAAGAGTCGATGGGCAAAATATGTATCCGTCCAATGTTCGAGAGCCCCGCTGTGTGCCCTCATAACCTTAAGTCCTATCCCTCGTCACACACACATCCTCCCATCCATTCCACACAGATTAATTGAATTAAAGCGCTGACCACTGCACAATTTAATCTACCATTCCTCCAGGCGCTGTGACCTTGGCATTGCCTATGCCGGGGCCCCCGTTGGCATGGTAACCACCCTCAGCCTTAAGGGTTATTCAGCCAGCCGTGCACCCTGTAGCCTAACGCTTGAAAGCTGAACTTGTTAATGCACAATGTGGTCCAGCAGCATTCATTTAACACATGAGTAACATACACATTGCTAAGCAGCACTGATATCCGTTCTGGTTAGGGTTTGTTCGAAACACAACACAAGGTATTCAACTTCTGCAGTTAATTCGGCCTGCGACACTTAGTGTACAGACTCCAAACTTTGTTTTGTAGATAATTTCCGTCTATAAATGTTTACAAAAAAATTACATTAAAAATTTATCTGTCTACCATTGACTTTAAAAACAGATTCAACAGCAATGATGTTATAGTAATATTTGTATAATGAATTGTGGTTGGCTGTCTTAAATCTATTTGCATATTACACTGTGTCTGCTTTTGCCATCATTCACTTTTCAAGTTCGCAAGTGTCTAAAGTGGACTGGAACGCAGCCCTTTTTTGATATATTCTCTCGACCTATCTGCCTCTGGCGGTCAGTACAAAACAGAACCACAATGTTTCTGAGAAAATGTTTAGGCTTATTTATAGTTGTCTATTCACATTAATCTATGATAGGAGAAAAAAATTTAACAAATAAATGACAAAATTAATCAATTTCAAATAATGCAACACTATTATTTTGCTGCCTTGTAGCACTAAAAGTGTTTGTAAGTGCCTTACTAGCCTATTTCTTTTAGGAAATGCAAATCGTCATTTTGTAGTATTCTTGATGATTCACTATTAAGAATTCTTGAATGGAGTACAAATGAAAGAAAGTTCGAGGAAAGCTGTAATTACCACGCTCTACGTCTATACGGTTATTCAAATAACGATCTGAAAACATTGGCTTGTTTATTTATAGAATCATACATGGTCTCTGACTCCAGGCTGGACGTCAATAATGATGATGATTTTTCAAAGCTTGCAAATGAGCTGGGCTCAGAGAGAATATCAAAGACAAACAAACAACAAAGAGAGGAATCTCAATTTCTGTTTTTGCACAAAGGATTAATGTGTCCTTACTGTCACAAGGACATATAGCTGCCAATCCTGCATCTGAAGGACATTTACTCAGACAACAAAGCACTGGAATGCAAACGCAATTACAGAGAGAGACACGTGCACCTGTACACACACCCCGAGTATGCAGACTCAAATCACATTTGTCTGTGTTCTCAAAATTATGTGTCAGTTCTAGGGTTGTCAACTTAGTAGGAATTTTAATCAAATCAATTATGACATATGGCGATTAATTCATTGCAATTAATTAATCAAATATCAGTACCTGCTGAGAAAAGTCCCCAAAATAAGGCCATTCAGTAGCAAAAACACCATATAATATATATATATATATATATATATATATATATATATATATATATATATATATTAGGGCTGTCAAAAGATTAATTGTGATTAATCGCATCCAAAATAAAAGTTTGTGTTTACATAATATGCGTGTGTGTACTGTGTATAATTATTTATATATAAAAAAACACACACAATCATGTATATATTTAAGAAAAATTGGTTATATTTATATATAAAATATTTATATATAATATAAATTATATAAATGTATATACAGTATATATATGCAAATATTTCTTAAATACATGAATGTGTGTGTATTTATACATAATAATTATACACAGTACACACAAAGTGCTTGCACATATATTATGCAAACACAAACTTTTATTTTGGATGTGATTAATCACGATTAATCTTTTGACAGCCCTAATATATATATATATATATATATATATATATATATATATATATATATATATATATATATATATATATATATATATATATATATATATATATTGGGTACTGGGTTGTAACGGTATACCGCTATGGCGGTTTATCACGATATTGACATTTGCTTAACCAAGGTTTTGGGGGGAAAAAATCAACCAGATCTCACCTGCACATAATGCAACTTCTTTCAACTTGCTTAGACTCCACCAATACATGTACAGCAGAGAAAATGTCTAAAACAGAATCTGTGAATTCTAATCTCTATCCCCCTCTGAAAAATCGAGAGGCCTACTTGGGTATCCGGAAAAAACAAACGCGGGTTTGTCCTTGAAGATGGATATCCAGTTGTGTCCAGAAATAGGGACGAAGACTGGCTGCAAAAGGAGGAAATATGTCAAACATGTGAATAACTCCCATATTCGCGATTTTATAGATGGATCCCAGCTAACAATGACCTGGCGGTCCACCAGCGTTTTTTGGGCGGCACAAAGTCAGCGGCTTGACACGGTCGGACCTCCGGCGGCACACCATCGGCAACCCGACCAATCTGAAAATGCCGTCGGTCTGCCAGCGTTTTTTGGGTGGCACGCCACCGGCGGTTTGCCGCGGCTGGGCCACTGTCGGTACACCAGTGGCAAGCCGATAGTCGGTCCAATAGGTTTCATGTTAAAAATTTACAACATGAAAATTCCAAGGTAGGCTACAATTGAAGGGCTCACCAAAAGGTGCCATTGATAAAGTTAACTATTATTGTGATATTTCCTCTCTATAATAATTGTATACCACTGTGTTGCTTGGTCTCTTTTTTGGGTTCAAGTTATTTTTTTCAATTTGCAATTTAGTGTCAAATATAATTGTAGTCATGAATACATCTAGAAGCTGTGCAATAAATCAAATCGTAATATGACTGTGTCATATACAGCGCAAAAACGGCTATATACTGTGTGACTATATTTTGCTTGTTCTGCGTGTCTGTGTGCATGAGCAGCGCTGTTTCGCCTAGTACATACTCAAGTATGTGTGACGCTCATGGTGTTTTAAGTGCATGCCGTCTTGGACGTGAACACATGAACATATCCAGAGCTGCTCTGGGACAACTAAATGAGCATTTCATAATTTTATTTAAAATAATCATCGTCAAATAAATACTCTGACTGAAACTCATTGGAGTTTAGTACAACCTGTCAAAATAAAAGTTCGGTTTAGCTTAAAGAAATAATGACTGAAATATATTACAATATAATTAGCCAACTTAAAGTTATGACAACAACAATAATAATAATCGTTTATTTAAGAAATAATATAATTTATGTGTTTTAATTTAGTAAACCTCTTTTGAGTGCAGAGTCTGCGGACTGTGTATGTGCATGTGTGTCACTGTCAGGTACATAAGTTTAAAGTATTTAAATTTAAACACGTCACTTCTCTAACGTGACCTATTTCCAAGTGACACGAAACATTCATTGGGAAATAATACAAGCATGATTTTTTTTTTTTTCCAACAGCTTTAGATTGGTTTTGCAAAAGTAGGCTATGATATTATTGGCCTTTAAATGAAAGTCATTTTATTGGATTTAAAAGGTAGATTTATCAGCTGTTCACAATATGCAGTCTGCAATTTTTCAATTTTTGACAGTACTTCAAGCTTGAATTGCTTGCATGGGTCATGTGGCATGATTAATTACATTCATTTTTTACCACACCTTCATAAAGAAAAATAATAATAATAAATTACACTTAATTAAATGACAGCCCTAGTAAACTCAGTTATGCGAAGCCCTCACACAATATTTTCGTTTCTTTTAGACATTCAAGCAACTTGGGATCAAGAGCTTGTGGTTTTCCTGACAGGGCACATTACATTGGGGTTTGGTTGCTCTGATCAATTCTTGTTCTACAGCTATACATTCTGCAGACCCCTAAGCGTGCGCACGCGTGTGCCTATGGACTGTACACTGTATTTGCTTCACAACATAATCATTACACTTTCAGTACTACTAAAGGGCAAGAACAGGGGTGTGTGTGTGTGTGTGTGTGTGTGCGTGCGTGTGTGTGTGTGTGTGTGTGTGTGTGTGTGTGTGTGTGTTGGCAGTCTGTTACAAACAGACCTTCCTGAAGGAGCTGAAACTTATCTGAGTGCTGATTTGGCACAACACCTCCAGGCTGAATCAGCCCATTACTCAAAGGGTGCTAATTACAATGAGCATGACCGTGTTGCTCTGTGTGAGAGTCGAGAGAGATACAAATACATTCCTTCACTTTTTCAAAACACTTCTGTGCTTTATAATGCATTATTAATTATTTATAATGTGCAATGGTTAATCATTCACAATAAAACCAAAAAGTATTCCTGAAGTATAGGCTACTGTAAATAGACTACATTATGATTTTATGTTGACTTTCAAGACAACATGAGACAATACCCGCACTGAAACACATTTAATTTCTGTAAAGTGCCGTATTTCCAAGTGACTCAAAACATTCAGTGGGAAATAATATAAGATAGAGCATAATTTTTCTACAGATTGGTTTCGGCAAAAGTAGGCTATGATATTATTGGCCTTACATCAGTTGAAAACTAATTTCAAAGTTCTTACATTTCTAAGAAGGATTATTGGAAAACTTTTGTTTTCCTCTTTAGAATAACATGCACAAGTAAAATGAGTGTTTATTTCATGTTTTATTCAAGTACATTCTTTGACGAGCCTCATAAAGCTATGCAACTTTTTTTTTTAATTCAATTTCCATCTTTGATATTTAAGGACTATGTTTAAAGGAAAATGCAGTGTAGCAGCTTTAAGAGCATACAGTCTGAGAAACTTGATTTTTAAACTCATGTCCATAGCACTTTTATCCATATTTCGCTTTGCAAGCACTGTTAATTGTTCACAAATATCAATATGTGTCCATTATTCTGTGATTTCGTGATCATTTTGTCTACTCCCTCTCCGGTCAGCTCCAACTGTTAGAAACCATCTGTGCGTGGGAGTCCGGTGCTAAAAATGTTTTATATCAGAGAAGAAACAAAACATGTTTGATGTTTTGTTGTGTTAGAGTACAAAACACAGAGAAGTGGTAGCAGTAAAGTAGCTCAGAAATGATTATGACAGACCAATCCGAAATAGAGGAACACTACAAATCATCCTACCACGATACAAACACAAGGAGAGGAAGCGTAATTATAATAATTTAGGGGTCTAACATTTTGATGTCCCTTTCCTTATTTATGAGACAGATTGTCCCTCAGTCCTCAAAAAGGGAGTTTATAAAATGCTGTAGTGTTTAATCAAGTTTAATTTGGCAGTTGTATTCATGGTTATGGAAAGATTTCTTTATGACTGCTAAATAAAAATCTATAAATAAGAATTTACTATATTTCAGATGCCAAAGTGACAGAGACAAACGCAATTATTCAGGGAAATGAAGCTTGGATTGTAAATTGAAGTAAAAACTAAATTTAATGCATTGTATTGTACATTTACACTTAATTTACACTCATAAACATTTTTATATATATATAAATATGAATGACAGAAGAAGATATTCTGCTAGAAGAATGAAAAAAAGCAGTATCATGGTCCAAAAAGAGACAGATGGAAAGCAGAGAATCCAAAACAAGGCCGGTTGTGATAAACGAATTAGTGATAACACATTTAAACTATAAATTTGATACCACTTACAAAAATGTACTAAGGTATCCAACATTTATAGCCAAAATCACTCTAGTCGCTACAGTCACTTCTGTAAAATTATACATTAATATGGGATCTTCTTTAGACAGTCTAACGGTTGTTCACACGGAACATTTTCCTACCATTCCACCTGCAGAGCTACCTGAAAAACTATGTGCAAGTATAGGACGAAAGCAGTTTTAAACAGAAAAGTTAATCTCACCAAATCTTGATTTGTACACAAGTGCCTAAAACTTTTCACAGTAATATAGCTTTGCAGGTCGGTTTCTTCAAGCGTCTTGGAGACGTTGCCACAGTTCTTCTGGATGTAGTCTGTCTCAGTTTTTTCTGTTTCTTCATGTAATGACAGACAGACTCTATGATGGTGAGATCAGATCTCCATGTGGATCATACCGGCAGTTGTCAGATACAAATATCTCACTGGATTATTACAATTAATGGCAAAAAGAATGTTTGGTAATGTAAACTGATATTTCCTACTGACACACTACAGCAAAATATACTAATAGCTGGCTTAAAACCATTTTTTATTTACCCCTGGTGAATAGTCTATACTAAAGTGCCTAAAACTTTGGAACAGTACTGTCAGAAACATAGGGTTAGGACTAGTGTGAACACTTGAACAGTCAGAAAGGTGAACCCAAATGCAGAAAACCAGATGACAGTCCTGGGAAATGTCTTCAAATCTTTTATTTGATGAAAAGGAACGTCCAAACTTTTCCAGGATAGATCCAAAAAGTAAACTCCAAAAAACTTCCAAATATAGTTTGACAACAATTCCAAAAGGTGAATCCAAAAAGTCCACAAAGTAAATCCAGAAGGAATTTGAAAAAAGTTCACAAAGAACTCCAAAAATGTCAAAAAGCAAAAGTAGCCTAAATAAAACAAAACAAAGGAATGCGTTACAAAAGAAAAAATGTACAAAGGAATGTACCATACCAGGTACACAAAGTAGATTTAGATTACTCCAAAAGAGGCACAGCAAGAGAATGACCTAGATATGGTCATGGCACTGGAAACACTGAGAAAAGTACTTCTTCTTTCTGAGTTTTATGGCGTTTGGCAAACCAGCTAAAAGTTGCATTTACCGCCACCAACTGGACAGGAGTGTGAAGCATTATCCGAGTAAAGCAAATAATAAAAAATAAAAAAATTGTGAGCAAAGTACTCAGGAGAAGGGTGACTTACACCCTGTCCACACGGAGACGCGTTTAGCTGTATACGTACAAATGTTGTGCCGTATTGGCGGTTCGTCCAGACGGATCCAGTGTTTTGAGAGACTGAAACCGCTATTTTCTGAAACGGGTCCCAGAGTGGATAAATCTGAAAACGACACGCTTGCGTTTTTATGTGTACAGCCAATCCGTATATTTTGTGAAACGATGATGTCATCACCTGCACGTGTTGACTAGTCAGACACTGCTTAGTCACGTAACAACAACAACTGCCGACTACATGCTTGTATAATAATATAATGCTGCAGAAGCTACTGAGCCTCTTTTATTCCTTTATTTATTATTTACTTGAATGTATTTTTATTTTATTTCTTTATATTTTTATTATGCTATGGTGCTGGTCTGTTGTCTGATTAAGACATTCCGTATTTTGTAGGGATGGGCAATTCAAGCAAAAATAATATTCAACGATCGCTGGAATTTATTTGATTATTAGACTATTCAAAAAACGCACCCCTGCCCCACATGCTCACCGGCAAAACAGTGTTCGCTCAAATTTCACTCCGACAATAAATTTCTCAGTAAGCCTGTTAGCCATTAAAGAAAATGTATTTAGTTTCATATTTATGTTTAAATAATATGTCATTTTTTAAATTTTATTATGTTGATTTATGAAAGTGAACAGCATGAGTAATCATAAGATGCGCAATATATCAGGAGACATAAATTTGACCACATTAAGTTTTATTTTGTATAAAGCCTTTCTTTTAATCAATGTTTCATCAACCAATTGCCTGAATTTAATAAATAAGAAGCAAATATAGCTGACAATATCAGGACATGGACGCGCCGGCGCAATACAACTTGCATTGCTCGTGAACTGAAACTCGTCTCATAAATGAACCAAAACTCAGAAATATATCCATAGAATGCTTGAAATGTCTACTTTTAAACAATTAAAATGTCTCCTTGCTATATTTGACACATTCATTACTTTTGCTGGTTCTTTGTGGCAAGCTTTAGGATTCTGCTAACTAATCAAATATCGTGACTCATCCCTATTTTGTACCAGGCCATTTATGGTTGTTCATATCGTTTAATAAAGTTTAAAGTAAAGAAGAATCTACTGTGCCTAATATTATTGTACAGCCTATAGCGCGCAAGGTTTATGCGCATGCTCAAAGTTTTCTTCTCTGTTTTTATTGTATCTCAATGGCAGAATTACAGGGCCACATACTGGTCTGGGATGTATAATACATCGTTTTGAGTCGGTTTCAGTGGTTTCGCGTGTACGCAGATATTTCTTGAGACAACGGCATGTTTACGGAATTCTTTTTTAGAACGAGGCAAAAAAAAACATCGGTTAGGGAAAGCTCTGGCTTCGTGTGGACGTGGCCTTAGATACACAAACAGGGAACAAGGCACAGGTGACAACAATAAGACATACCGACAGAGACTGAAAACCAACTAGAGACGCAATGGGGACATCTAGTGGCCAAACATAAGTCTAAAACCCTGAAACGTATTTAAATGTATATTAAAACAGCATATGTCAGACTGACCGGCCGGTCGCATTAAAATCGGCCAATTACGGTCACCAGCCGAACAATTGGTGCATCTCTAAATAAAACCTAGCAAATCACTAATGGATTTAAGTTTTTTGTGGTGTGTCTAATTCATTCATCATTCAGCAAGAGAGAGAGAGAGAGAAAGATGACAAACTTAGGAAAGAGTTAGTGTTGGCCCAAAGCCTGGAGCAGAGCGAAACTTCAGTGCCACGACCCAGAACATAGCTCATAACCTGACTGTGCCCAATGTCTAACTAATCTAATCAACACACACCACATTCAAGTTCAGTTTTGAAGTGAATAAATCACACTCACCAAAAACAAAACTTTTATAAACAGAACCTTCCATTAACCTCATCTCCTCAGTCTTCCATCAACATTCCGTCCCCTAAAAGACATGTAAATAACTTATTAAACAAGTGCAAAATGTTAAGATTTGTTCATTTGCCAGAGATAATGACAGAAGTGTTAACATTAACCCAGAGAAAGCTCTAAAATAATGTAATTGCAATAAATTATTGCACATTTAGAATTTACTGATGTCAAAGTGAGAAATCATCCTTTCTAGATATCCAACAGATCCTCATTGATGAATATTAATAACATGGAAGGGTACACTTTAGTGTCCTATTACCATTTTAAAGCATTAAGGGGTTGTTTTTTTCTTCTGTAGTCAATAATTGTATCCCTTAATACTCATCTTTGATCACCAAAATTACATATTTAAACGTTTTTTACTTGAAAAAATGCATTAATGTCTTAAAGTAGCTTGAATGTAACTCTACACGCTTCGCTCATTAAGTATACGTGATTCCAAAAAGGGTCCAAAGGGGTGTTTTCACAGTGATGCCATAGAATAACCATTTTGGGTTTTGCAAAGAACCTTTCTTAGTATGAAGAACATTTTAATAATCTAAAGAACTTTTTTTCCACTATGAAATAATCTTTTGTGCAATGGAAATGCTCCATGGATGTTAAAGCTTCTTCATGGAAACACTGATGCCAATTAGGAACCTTTATTTTTGAGTGAAATTTGTCTACCAGCAAGTTTGTGAAACACAGTCAACTTGACGGTTGTGTTTGCTTTAAATATTTCACATTTACCAATTTCACATTTTAAATATTAAATATTTTCTTCCCTCTCAGCTAAATGACATCCCCATTTTCACCTTGTAAGTATACGAGGACGTTTTAGCAGGACAGCCTGCGGTTTTCACAGAGGCCTGACTACATTAGCATAAATGTTCAGCGGTGCTGCATAAGTCAGAGAGTCTGTCAGACAAGAGATTCAACTTGCTGGCAACCTGGTCTGTGGTACAAAAGAGAGTTTATAGAAAAGCCTTTGGTGCTGAACAATCAATATAGAGAGTCAGGGCTGTTCAAATCTCTGCCCTGAAATAGACCGTGCCAGTGACAAGAAATAAGGGTCTGTGCTGGAGGATGAGGGACTGCAGACGTGTCCCTGGGTTGCCTTGGTGACTCAGTAACACCAAAACCATTGGGAAGACACAAACCCAGTGACCTCTACAAGACAAACATGTGGCAGATTTCAGGTGGAAAAGCAGGACATACGTGAGAGAAGCAAGCAGAGACAGATAGATGAAGACTGGCAGGTGATCTCAGGTCATGAGCCCTCAAAGACACCATGTCTATGAGAATAACTTTGGCTGCTGGGAAGGATATGGCACATTTAAAGTGCATGTTCACCCTCAAGGAGAGATGAGAGACCCATTGGGTCAGCAGGACAGCGCTGAGGGGGGGGGGGGGGGGGCGAGAGGATGGGATTCGGCTGTCAAAGCAGGTCTGACAGACGCAAATCCACAATAGAGACCTGTCACACTGCATGCTGAAAGCATGGCTTCTGATATTATTACTGTCATTACAGGCAACTGTGGGTGTGAGCAAGTCCTGCTTGCATAGAAATTATGTTCCAGCTCGCATTTAGGATTAGCTATATGTCAGGGTTCTGTCACTTCTGTTTAGTCATTTCTTGGTTTTGTTTCTGACACTCCTGTTTTGTCTTTCTTGTGCTTTCATGTCTTGTGCTGTGTAGCACAAAGCTTGTGTTTTACACTAGCTGTGTGCTTTCATGTTGTCATGTTTTGTATGAACACGTGGCTTATGAGTGTTCTCATTGGCTGCGTGTTCATGTCTCGTTTTGTGTGAGCACATGTCTTGAGATTCATGTTTTACTGGCCATGTGCTTGTGTTTAAGTCATGTTTGGTTTTGAGCAAACTCTCCTTTCGATTGTCTAACCCCTCCCATCTTGTTACCTGAGTATTGATTAATTTGCCCCACCTGTCCTCCCTCGTTACCTCCTTTGTTTGCTCTCCCTATTTATTCTTCCTGTGTTTGCAGTCCTGTGCTGGTTTGGCGTCTAAACCTTGTCTGATGTCACCTTAGGTTTCCTGTCCATGCCGAGTCTACTTGAAGTCTTGCCACCTGTCTTGGTTCCCCCCACAGGGTAGTTTTTGGTGTAATTTATTACCTAATAAACACCCATTGTTTTGCACTTGAGTCCATACGTTCACCTACCCAAACCCTGACACTACATTTTGAAGCAGTGTATAAACAGCAAATGCTGTATTTAAAATCCAATCCAATTTTAAAAAGATAAAGCTGCACTTACTATGTTTTTATAATTTACGTTTTAGCTCTTATTTGTGCCAAATAATAGTGACTTGGGACTTTATATAAACACAAATTGGCATGCATGATATTACTGCATGCATATACACTACGAGCCAAAAGTTTGTAATAAGATAATAATATTAGATAGTAATAAAGATGGTAATACATTTTAAATGTTTTTATGCTAATTAATAATAATGGTTTTATTTAGCAAGGCATTACATTGTTTAAAAGTAACAGTCTTTCTAAACTGTCTTTTAAACTTTCAATTCAAATAAGGCT
Source organism: Phoxinus phoxinus (assembly GCF_949152265.1). Classification (NCBI taxonomy): domain Eukaryota; kingdom Metazoa; phylum Chordata; class Actinopteri; order Cypriniformes; family Leuciscidae; genus Phoxinus; species Phoxinus phoxinus. The sequence goes on along the minus strand of NC_136883.1, from coordinate 24,979,315 downwards.
TTCCTCAAAAATATTAAACGGCAAAAACTGTTGTCAGCATTAATACTTTATTTAATACCATTAATACTTGAGCACCATTAGTAATTGACAATATCTAAGCACAAAATCAGCATATATTAGAATGATTTCTGAAGGATCATATGACAAGACTGGAGTAATGGCAAAATTCAGCGTTGTCATCAATGTATAATAATTTCTAGGTCATTATTAGTTATTTCCAATTGTATTAATACTTCACAATCAATAACAAATAAAAGTCACTAAAGATGTGTTGGATTTTCAAACATAAAAATAATTTTAACAAACTATACTTTCAGTTAGTTACTCCCCAACACTGATACATGCAAATCCCACATTGGTATCAAACCCCATGCCATCCACAGAGTAAGAACGGGTAATTGTCAACCAGCACTCACAGAATACACACAATTTACACAATTATTTTCAAACATCAAAGCAAGAACAAATTTCTCTCTCATCCTGTCCATCATCAGTGCAAGCAGCCCCAAGACTCCTTTAAAACTACAAATAAAACTTTTCCCCCTTGGATTTCAAATACATTAGTTCTCCAAAGAGCTCAAAATTTCTTATTTCACTCAGAGGCTTGATTGTGTGTGTGTGCAGCGAGACCCCCCCTCTCTGTTCCTCTTGCCTCTGACTGGCCCAAGGCTGTTTCCAGAAAACACTCATTCAATTGAACTCTCAATATGTAACCACTCCCAATTAGCTGCTATATTCTCACTGCATCCTAACACTGGCTGCTCGATAACAGTCCACAGATACGTAGATAAAGACACAGACTGCTGTTATACAGCACAATTATACAGCATATGCATATGATTTAAAGAAAATAGAGCTTATTGTAGTTGCAAGATGAGTTAACATCAGTTACTGGAAGTCTGTCTGTGTTTTCGATGAGATTTTTGACTACAGGCCAGTTTACAAGGTCATAACCCGTCAGTGTGAATCACATCATTCCATGTAGCTCCATCCACACACACTCACAAATACAGACAAAGTCTTTTTTATAGCAGGCAACTCACATCTTAGTGATGCCTCTGGGTGGCTATTTCCAGTAATGTGCACAAATTCAGATACTTGAATAGGGAAAGACAAATATTTTTTTTGTCCAGAAAAATGTTCAACAGATTAAATGGCCAAAAAAATGGTATCAAATGTGTATCTTAAAAAAATAATTATGAGATAGCTGGAGAATTGGGCATTGACAATTACTGTTAGGGAACTTACAAGTTGTGCAGGTGATGTAGAACTTTTAATAATCGCTCATTCAAGCATTACTACAGGACAGGTGCAAGGTTTCTGAGGACAAATAAACAAAAATATGAATAAAGTCTCCTGATTCCTTCAAACATCTGCTTTGTTTTACAGCTTGTACAGCAAAATAAAAACCAGACTGAAAAGTACTGCACAGTAGGGCTGTTGGAACGAATTCCGAAATTCGAATATAATTCGAATATTTAAAAAATCAATACTATTCGAATGCTGAAGTTACTATTCGAATATTGCTTTTTTTTTTTTGTATATATAATATGCAATCTTGCCTTTCTCGCCAACTTGGCTTACACACGCATGTGAAAATGAAATGCTTTTGTTTCGTCTGATAAACAATACATTTTTTAATCGTAACACAATTGTGCGCGTTATCCACGCTGCATCGTCATAACAATACTGTCAATAATGGCGGCGAGGAGGACTGTCTCCACGGAAACGGAGATCACCACTCCTGACAATTTGAGAAGCGATGTGTGGAAGGTGTTTGGATTTCAAATCATAAATGGGAAAATCACAAATAAAGAAGTGGCAATTTGCAGAATATGCTAAATCTAAATGAAATATCACTCCTCAACTTGCAACCTTACTGTGCGTTCACACCGGACGCGAATAGCGCGTCAAATTCTAGCCTGCCGCGTCTAGTTATACGCTTGACCACTGTCCATTCGCGCGTCAAGAGCGTAACGCGTCTTTGCATTGACTTAACATTGAAATCACTCGCGCCTGACGCACTATTCGCGTCCAGTGTGAACGCACCATAGGGCACATCTGACAACGCTACACCCTGACAAGCTAGGCGATCTGTCCAAGGGAACCGCTGCTAAAACAGGCAAGAATGACGTCTTTTCTGCCTCTCTCTTCATCACGGGGCTTACCAGCTGTCTGCCAAAAGGCGATTACAGACAAACTGACACGGTTTATCTGTAAAGATATGAGACCGATCAACATCCCGGAGGGGTCTGGATTTAAAGATTGTATTCACGAGCTTGAGCCAATGGTAGCTACACGGTTCCTAGCCGCACAACAATCACTGACAGTTGTGAAACTCTGACACAACAGCAGACAACTGATCAGTGGAAAAATGTCCATTAAAGTTGCCAAATTAAAGTCAATCATTTTTTCCCGCTGTTTTATTGTTAATAAAAAAACGCGATCACCCGTTTCTACATGTTTATTGTAATGTTAGCTGTCCCTCTAGTGGACAGAACGTGTAACAACAACCAAATGCTATAGTGGCATTGACGATTCATAAGCCTGTGTAATGTCGCAAATATTAATAATAGGATGAATTTGAGCATTTAATATTCGAATATTATTCGAATATTAAATAAAATAAGGAATGAAATTCGAATAGTATTATAGAGGAAGATTGACAGCCCTACTGCACAGATATTCTCTTTGCATATTGAACATATCCTTTTTACAAGAAAATATCAACATCAATGCAATTAAAACGTCAAGTGAAGTTATTATACACAAAACTCTTGCAGTGTTCAAATGAAACATACACCACTGTGCTGTCATAAAATAATATTGACAAACCGATTTATTTGCCAAATATTAGACAATATTTTACATTATAATCCCAAAATAATATTCTGAGGTTATTAGCATCTGTCAGGAACTTACATTTGGCCACTTAACAATGGTGCACATGGGTAAATCATGTGTTCTGTTTAATTTGATTTATTTTTGTGACCATTTAAAATCATTAAATTGTATTGTGCATAGCCTGACCTCATCGCAATTGGCTTATCGCAAATCCATGTCAACCAATACCACTATGTTTTTGCCAATAAGGCATTTAGCTCTTTTAAAGCGCCATTTCCTTTCCTTAAATCACCCCAATGAGCATTAAAACATCTTCTTTTCATTTTTCAACAAGTAGCACATTCGTTCTTTATACTGTCTCTGATATAGACCGTAAAGACACTAAACAGGGTCAAATCCTCAGTAAATAGCCATATTGATCAAGATGTCATGCTTTTCAAGGTTGCAAAGACATTAGGACCATTCTTGTAATAAAGACGACATTCTGATCTGGATTAATCACACTTCAACACCTCATCAGCACAGTTTCAGGATTTTTTACGGCCTCCCAATTGAGAAATCCACTGCACAGCACACCAAGTCAGTAATCCAGCGACAAAACCAGCTAAGCTGAGAGAACAATAATGACCTTAATTCAGTGTGCAAAGATGATTCTGTATTGCATCAGAGGTGGTCTGCAGAGGAAACACTGGGGAGAGTTCCATGAGTAATCACTAACATGAACTGCAAACCCACGTGTCTAAGAAAATTCTCCTCCGTTTCCCAAGATACACACCTTACACAAACACAACTGTCTCAGAGAAAGACGAGATTGCTTATAGCAACACAAATTTACTAGTGATGGGAAGTCCAATTAGTTTGCGCAAACTGGTTATTTTAGACAACTCGTTTCAATGAACCAGTTCAAAAAAAGTGATTCACAGTTTGTTCATGTAATCACACAATGCCATCAGGTATGTGTGTAGTAATCCTGAGAAGTAGCAGCCTATGGAAAAAGATTAGAGCGCTGCAGTGATGGCTTCCTTGTCGTCGTATTTACTCTGAATGACTTAATAAAAGCATACGCACATTACAACAGCTAAGAACATTACATTAGCTCAGCACATTACATTATCAACACATGTATACTTTTTTGCATAGTAATGACTAGCTATAAACATAGGTGACTTCAAACACTTTCCATTCACACGAGATAAAGAAAGTATGATCAACAGACTACTTAACGAACACTCTCTGTACAGTTCACATGCCCTAGCCCCAAAAAAAAGACCTTTGTGGCATTTACAATGGTCACAGTGACAGTTAAATAGCATACCCTTTACGAATAGAATAAGATTTTTTACAATGTACACATGAGCAACGAAACCATATCATTTTCACTAATATTTACCCTTTAGCCTACAACCAAATTACAGTATTAAATTGATGATGCAACAATGCAGCTGGGATATTGCACATCCTCATATCTAAAGGCTATATCAATCCATCGTATCTGATGTATTTCATACAATAAAGACACATACAAAATTGATTAAAAAATGTAACCCATAACAGACATAACGGGGTTAAATGTGCAAGTTTAAATGAACTCAACATCATACTCTTATTTATTTAAATTGCTAAGCTATTTTGAACATTTATTATTACACTTGGCGCGCTAATCACGCAGCACCCATGCTAACCATGTGCTCTAAACTCTTGACACAATACTACTAAAGTAAAACGAACTGCTTTTAACCCGTCCAACTCATTAGTATTCTGTTAAATAGTGTTTATACTCAAAACAGAAGTGTGTGTTTGTGCATTATGCTTCGCATTTACCTGAAAAGAAGTTTGTAAAAAGAAGATTAAAGTAGAAATACAGACGAACGCGGCAATGATGGCTTATTTGTGGTCGTTGTACTCTGAATGAAGCGCATCACGGGCGCGCCACTCACGCGTGCGATGACGTCATGATGCAGGTTTCCCAAATAAAACTAATTACCTAAATGCAAATAACAGTTTTTTTAAAGCACAAATAAGGAATTGAACAGTATTTAAAAGTATTAGAAAATTTACATTTTACAATTTTATAATGGATTTGAAGAAATTGTAGGAAATATACAGCTTGTATGCAATTATTTATTTAAGCACCAAATAATGATGTGAAAAGCAGATGTTCTGCATGTCTAAAGCATATAAAGTGAATAAACTAGTCTAAATCAACTCAGGCAACCATGAGAAACCAAAACTCATATCAGCAGCTCATTGGTTATCCGCGGAAATTTCCATGTTCCAGTTTAAAAAAAACAAAAAAAAAACATCAGTTCAGATGACTCAATAAATGTTATAACCATTAACCGACTCTTGACTCGAGAGAGAACTGATATCAGATAACTACTGCCATCCGATGACTGTTATATTTCCAGTGCATTTTATTTGTTGTGCTTTTTGCCCCCTTTACGAAACCCTCAGTTCTCAGCATGTCGGACATGTCTGTAACGTTCTCAGGTCAGTGCACTCTGTTGGACTAACTGGAGCGCTGAATGAGTTGGCAAAAACCGACATCATAGCATATGGATCATATACTTCAGGATATTGGCTCATTTCCAGTTGACTGTCAGGCACATCCGAAAGTGAGTTTTGATTGAGGGCCTTGTAGATCTGTGCTGACTCGAGCCACGAAAATGTTTCAGTCTGAACCAGTTGACTAAAAATAATTGTTTCAAAACAACGTTTCGTCCGCGAACCGGACAAATCTACCCAGAGACGAGAAAAAAATGCATGCATTTCAAACTGCCTTTTGTGGACGTAATCTCCTGAACTCTTACTCCACGGCACAGTATCAGCCGTGGAGCAAATTACTCTGCATTCTTGCACCTCTGCGTTCGGCACCTCTGCGTTCTTGTACTCAGCAGCTCCATCTTGAAGCTTCGCAGGAAGGACTTGGGGCAAAAGCTAACACCAAAGTAGTAAGAACAGCTGCCCATTTTAAGCAGGCAGGATTATCGGAATGTGCTGCTTCCTGATAAGTGGATTATTACGATATTTCTCCATTTCACTATGTGGGGTTGAAGCACATTACGAAAACCGCAACTTATAAAATCAGGCGTGTGCTGTCTGGATTACAGAAGAGTGAGTGTGCTTCTGTATTTCAGAGTATTGGAGCCCCCTCACTCAGCACAGCCATAATTACCCATCAGCCCTCACCACATCACATAATCTCTATCTCTCCCTCTCGCCTTCCAACATTAACATTTACATAAGCACTGCAATTCATGAGGCTGATTTTGCTAAGACCTCAGCAATGTTGTTAAATGAGTTCACCTAAAAATGCTAATTCTGTCAACATGTACTGACATTCATGTTGTTTCAAGCCTATCTTCTGTGAAACAAATGGAGACATGGCATTTGTTTGGCATAAAGTTGACATGTTTTTTCTTAAGCAATGAATGTGGAATGGCGAACAACAATCAAAAATGATCATAAAAGCACCATGAAAGTACACTATGCAACTTGTAACTAAGACAAACAGAAGTCAAACAGAATAGAAATAGAAAAGTTAAATTTAAGCCATTAATTACTGAATCATTTTCTTATCTGCCACAGTTCTCGGATCAAAATTATTTCTTTCATCTATTTCATAACCACTCGTGACAAGAAATGAGTTTAATATGCACAAATTAGATTTGTGAGTTACAGTGGAGAGGAATTTACTGCATAAATGATGTTCTTCTTCTTGTCATACAAAACTATTTTATGACTTCAGAAATCTCGGAAGATCATCTAAGTATGATATTAAATAAACCTAATTAAAAATTATAACATTTAGAAATCAGTTTTTTTTTATTATTGTCATTATTATTAATTATATTAATAATA